>NC_090647.1:22099647-22264647 GCF_040937935.1 Hyperolius riggenbachi
AAAAGAGAAAAAAGAGAAAAAGAGAGAAAAGAGAGAAAGAGAGAAAGAGAGAAAGAGAGAAAGAGAGAAAGAGAGAAGAGAGAGAGAAAGAGAGAAAGAGAGAAAGAGAGAAAGAGAGAAAGAGAGAAAGAGAGAAAGAGAAAGAGAGAGAGAAGAGAAAGAGAAAGAGAGAGAGAGTTTTGATGTCATTCCGGAAAATTCCGTTGGAATTATAAAATTTCCGCGGAATTCCGTTTGAGATATATAGAAATTCCGTTCCGATTAACAAAATCTGAATTATTAATTCTGACCGGAATCACGGAATTAATAATTCCGCGGAATTTTCCGACCATGCTGTTCAGTTCACAAAGATCAGAGAGCAGTTGGTAAGACAAGTAAAACTGTCAGCATTTGCTAGTACTTAATTCATGGAGAGATGGGATTTTTTTTTAACCGGCATTGAATTTTAATTATGGGCATTACAGACAGCTTAAAGGAGTCATCAGGGGATGTGAGGATAATAAGTGCTACTTACCCGGGGATTCCTCCAGCCCCAAGCACGTCCCTCGCCGCAGCTCAGCAGTCAGCCGTTCGCCTGTGAAGCTTCCCGCCACATGGTTGGGAGCGTACTGCCCCAGCGCAGCAGTTCTGTACAGTACGCTCCGGTCCACGTGGCGGTGATTGCTCGCGCAGGCGCAGTACAGGCCGAACTCCTGGTCAGCCTGACATCGCCGGGGAAGCTTCACAGGCGAACGGCTGACCTGCAGCAAGGGACATGCTGGGAACTTGGGGCTGGACGAAGCCCCGGGTAAGTAGCACTTATTATCCTCACATCCCCTGATGGCTCCTTTAAATTGCCTGACTTTCACAGGCAGTCTATAAATATACAGCGGTTGGCAACACTCAGGAAACTGGCAAGCAGGCTGCACAGCGTGGCTGTCCGTATGGAGAGGGGGAGGGAGGAGGAAAGTGGGATTTGACAGGCAGGAGGCGGGACCAGGGGCATTAACCAGGATAGACTTACCCAAATCGAGACTTGCGAACTATGCGTTTATTGGCTTTAACCTCCACCCAAAACTCCAGGTGGCTGATACATATGCCTTTTCTCTCTCCATAGGTAAGTTTCTGTTTTTTCCCCCATTTTTATTTCACACTAGCTGATTGCCCGGCGTTGCCCGGGTATGTATTTGGCTGGTGTCGGCTCCACCCACTTTTTCTAACCCTAACACACAATTACTTAATGACCAAGTTTGTGAGCTTTGCTGTCTTTGGAATCAATAATTTGCATTGAAATGAAAAAATCAGATTGGCTGTTTGTGGCTCCACCCCCTTTTCTGAATTTGAACGCCAGTCACCCAATAACCAATGTACCAGGTTTGAGGCCTGTGCCATTAACAGTTCAAGAATGGTAGCAATTAAATATTCTCCTTGAAAAGAAATAGATGGAGCCTAATTTTGTAGGCTCCACCCACTTTTCTGAATATTAATCCCAGTCACCCAGTGACCAACTGTGCAAAGTTTAAAAACCCTGCCATTAATGTAAGAATGGCTGCAGTTTACATTTTCCCAGTGAAATTTGTATTTGTCTCCACCCACTGATGACCCGGCGTTGCACGGGTATGTATTTGACTGGTGTGGGCTCCGCCCACTTTCTAACCCTAATGCACAAACACTCAATGACTAAGTTTGTGAGATTTGGGGTCCTTGGCACAAATAATTTGTATATTCCCATAGAAATTAAACAAATCAGATAGGCCATTTGTGGCTCCGCCCCTCTCCAGCATTCAAACCCCAGTCACCCAATGACCAACTGTAGCAGGTTTGAGGCATCTGCTATTAACAGTGTAAAAATGGCAGCAATTTAAATATTCCACTTGAAAATCAACAGGTGAATTTTGATTGGCTATTATAGGCTCCACCCACTCCCTGAATATTAATCTTAGTCACTCAGTGACCATCTGGGCAAAGTTTGTGAACCCTGCCATAAACAGTGTAAGAAGGGCTGCAGTTTACACTTTCCCAGTGAAATTTGTTTTTGGCTCCGCCCACTTTTTGTAACCTGGACACAAAGTCACTACTCAATGACCAAGTTTGTGAGCTCTGGGGTCCTTGGCATCAATAATTTGTATTTTCCCATGAAATGAAACAAATCTGATTCACCGTTTGTGGCTCTGTCCCCTTTTCTGAATTTGAACCTCAGTGACCCAATGACCAACTGTACCAGGTTTGAGGCTTGTGCCATAAGTGCAAGAATGGCAGCAATTTTAATATTCTCCTTGAAAAGTGACATGTGATTTTTGATTGCCATTTTTAGGCTCCTTCCACCTTTCTGAATATTAATCCCAGTCACCCAGTAACCAGCTACGTTAAGTTTAAGAACCCTGCCATTAACAGTGAAGAAGGGCTGCTGTTTACAATTTCCCAGAAAAATCTGTTTTTAACTCCACCCACTTTTTGTAACCTGGACACACAGTCACTACTCAATGACCAAGTTTTTGAGCTTTTGGGTTCGTGGCATCAAAATTGTGCTAATGGAAGCAGTTTATCCAGCAAAGAAATCTGGCTGTTTTTGGCTCCGCACCTTTACTGAATTTGAACATTTTTGCATTTTACCATTGAAATTAAACAAATGTAATTGGCTGTTTTTGGCCTGATCCCTTCAGAATTTAAACCCCAGTCTCCCAGTGACTGACTGTAGCAGATTTTAGGCCTCTGCCATTAAGAGTGCATGAATGGCAGCAATGTAAATATTCCCCTTGAAAATCAAAAGGTGAATTTTGATTGGCTGCTGTAGGCTCCACCCACTTTTCTGAATATTAGTCCCAGTCACCCAGTGGCCAACTGTGTCACATTTGATAACCCTGCCAATAACAGAATGGCTGAAATCAATCTAAAAAATCTGATTGGCTGTTTGTGGCTCCACCCCTTTAGTGAATTTGGACCCTAGTCACTCAATGACTGACTGTATCAGGTTTGAGGCCTCTGCCGCTAACAGTGTGAGAATGGTAGCAATGGGAATATTCCCCTTGAAAATCAATAGGTACATTTTGATTGGCTGTTGTAGGCTCCACCCACGTCTGAATATTCATCCCAGTCACCCAGTGGCCAATTGTGTAAAGTTTGGGAACCCTGCCATGTTAAAAATGTAGTTGTTGGCACCGCCCACTTTTTCTAACCTTGACATACAGTCACTCAGTTATCAATTTTATCGGATTTGGGGTCCTTGGTATCAATCCTTTGTATATTCCCATTGAAAAATAAACAAATCTGGCTGTTTGTGGCTCTGCCCCCTTTCCGAATTTGGACCCGTGTCACCCAGCGACCAACTGTACCAGGTTTGAGGAATCTGCTTTTCACAGTATAAGAGAATGGTAGCAGACGAAATATTCGGTGAATTTTTATTGGCTGTTGTAGGCTCCACCCACCTTCCAAAATCTTAATCTCAGTCACCCAGTGACCAACTGTGCAAAGTTTGAGAACCCTGCCATTAACGGTGTAAAAATGGCTGCAGTTTATTTTCCCAATAAAAGTTTTTTTGGGCTCCGCCCCAAGTTTGTGAGCTTTCAGGTTCCTTCCTGGCATAAAAAAAAAAAAAATATATATATATTATATATATGTGAATGGAAGCAGTTTATTCACCAAGGAAATCTGATTGGCTGTATGTGGCCCCGCCCCTTTAGTGAATTTGGACCCCAGTCACCCAATGACCGACTGTAGCAGGTTTGAAGCCTCTGCCATTAAAAGTGTAAGAACAGCAGCAGTTTAAATATTCCCCTTGAAAATCAATAGGTGAATTTTGACTGGCTGTTGTAGGCTTCACCCATTTTCTTGAATCGTAATCGTATTCACCCAGTGACCAAGTTTGAGAACCCTGCGATTAACAGTGTAAGAATGGCTGCAGTTTACATTTTCCCATTTAAATGAATGGCTGAAATTTGATTGGCAGTTTTATGCTCCACCCACTTTTCCTGGATTTGTAACCTCGGTCACCAAGTGACCAACTGTGCCATGTGTGGGGACTCTGGCTTGATTACTGTGAGAATGGCAGCCTTTTACATTTTTTCCATTGACTTGAATGGATGAAATCTGATTTGCTGTTTGTAGCTCCGCCCACGTGTCAAGGGGGGCCACGAGACCCCCAGAACATATCATCCCAGGTAGTAAGGGATCTGTGTACCAAGTTTCGTTCAAATCGGTCAAGCCGTTTTCGCGTGATCGCGGCACACACACACACACACACGGGAATAGCGGAAAATTGTTACTTACCAATCCGTAATTTTCCTTTCCCGATGCCTTCATGTCATCACACCAATGGGTAGATGCCCCGCCCACTCTACCCCATAGGACGTGAAATATATAAATTTGTATGCATCCTCCGCCCCCCCAGTCTCGTCAACCTCGGAATCACCGAAGTCAACAAGAAGGGAGTGCGTTGTATGATGACATGAAGGCATCGGGAAAGGAAAATTACGGATAGGTAAGTAACAATTTTCCGCTTTCCCAATGCCTATGTCATCACACCAATGGGAATTAACTAGGAAATGAAGGGGGGGAAAAGAAATGCTGTCACACAATCTTTAATTATTTTTTCTACACATTAGTAGCACTCAAAACAGCTCTCCCAAACACAGCAGTTGATTGAGCAGACATATCAAGCCTGTAATGCCTCATGAAGGTATTAATATTCGACCAGTTGGCCGCCTGACAGATTTTGTCTGGAGGGACTCTGTTCATTGCTGCCCAGGAAGTGGATACACTGCGTGTTGAGTGGGCCACTATTTGTTCCGGGGGTTTTAGCCCCGAACTTCTGTAAGCTGTCTGAATGGCTTTAACAAGCCAGGAAGCCACCGTTCTCGTGGAGGCAGGCTGTCCTTTCCTGCTTCCTGCAGGAACTACCCAAAGCCTCTCAGTAACTCTAAAGTCCTTAGTGGCTTCCAGATAGGACTTCAGCGTTTCAGCGATATCCAATGGGTGCTTTGTTTCCGAATCCTCTTGAAGAAACACAGGTAATGTCCAGTCCTGGTTCAGATGGTACGTTGTTGCAACCTTTGGTATGAACCCTTGAATAGGACGTAATACCACACAATACGGATAGAATGTGAGGTATGGTTCTTCACACCCTAGAGCCTGGATGTCCGATACTCTACGGGCTGATGCCACTGCCACCAGAAAGACTGATCTTAGTGTTAAGTTCCACAGCGTGCAATCTTGGACCGGAAAGAAAGGCTTTTTCGATAATGACTCCAGCACTAGAGGGAGATCCCATTTAGGGAATAAATTCTTCCTTGGGGGTCTCAACTTTAGGACTCCTCTAACAAACTGCTTTAGTAAAGGATGATTGCCCCATGGCGAACCCGTTAGTGCAGTAATAGCCGAAATATGTCCTTTTATGGTATGGTAGGCTAATCCCTTTTCTACCCCCCTCTGAAGGAAAGCAAGTACTTGATGAGGTTCAGGGGTCAAAGGATCGAATTGTTCCATACTAGCGAACTGTTCAAACCTATTCCAGACTCGAGTGTAGGTCGCGTTGGTTGTTAGTTTTCTAGCCTGAAATAAAGTCTGTATCACTGCATTCGAGCAGCCTAATGATTGTAGCCTCTTCCCCTCAACACCCAAGCCATAAGGTTCAGTTTCTGAGGTTCTGGGTGACATATCGCCCCCTGCTGCAGTAGATCCGGTCTGTTGGGGAGAGGTAGAGGAGATTGTAACTTCAGCTCCCATAACAGGGAGAACCATGGCCGATTCGGCCAGAACGGTAAAATCGCGATCAGTGTTACCCTCTCTCTCAGCAATCTCATTAGTAATTGCGGTATCATTGGTGTTGGAGGGTACACATAGCCAATCTTGAAATCCCAGTTTGCTGTTATTGCATCCGTCGCCACCGCCTGAGTGCAGGGGTACCTGGACATGAATCTGGTGCATTTCGCATTGTTCCTTGTTGCCATCAGATCTATCTGAGGAAACTCGAAGTGGTTGCAAACCCATAAATAGACCTCCTGGGAAAGACTCCATTCGCAGTTGTTTATCTGATGTCGGCTGAGATAATCCGCCTTCACATTCTGTGAACCCGGGATGTATATTGCCTTTATATTCCACAAGTTTTCCTCTGCGAATCGGAATATCTCTTCCGTCTGTAACAATAATTTCCGACTTCTTGTACCCCCCTGCTTCTTTATATAGGACACCGCTGTCCGATTGTCCATCCTCATCAGCACTGATTTTCCTTGAATCAGACTTTGAAAGCTGTATAATGCCTGAAGTCCTGCTCTCAGCTCTAAGATGTTTGCTGGTGTCTGATCTTGCGGGGTATCCCATATTCCCTGCGCTGAATGTGTCTGGCAGTGCGCCCCCCAGCCTCTCTTGCTGGCGTCCGACGTAACTGATCAGCGGACCAGGTTGAATTAGATGGTTTCTTGCTAAATTCGATTCCATCATCCACCATTGTAAGCTGTGTCTCATAGAGGCTGTTATTAGGATCGTCTGATTCATCTGTTGCCTGTTCCATTGTTTGAGGAAACCCCATTGGAAGGGCCGAATGTGCCATTGTGCCCATCTGATCATTGGTATCGTAGAAGTGAGATATCCAATCAAACTCAGACACTGTCTTGTGGTTAGCGCTTTCTCCGCTACTACTTCCTTCACTTTCGTTATCACTGTTAATCTCTTCTCCATTGGCAACTCCAGGCTGTTCTCTCGAGTCCTGAAAAGTGCTCCAAGGAACACTATTTCCTGCGTGGGATGTAATTGACTCTTGGTGAGGTTTATCTTCCAACCAAAGTCTTGTAGAGTCTGTAGAAGGGTCTGTCTGTGTTGTAACAGAAGACTTCGATCCTGGGCTAGAAGTAACAGGTCGTCCAGATATTGATAAAGACGGAGATCCTTCAACCTCAGGAACGCTACCACTGCTAATAGGACCTTTGTAAAAGTACGTGGAGCGGTACATATCCCGAAAGGGAGGCACGTGAACTGATAGTGGAGTGGACCTATAACGAATCTCAGGAATTTTTGATACCTGTGATGTATGAGGACGTGCAAATAGGCGTCCTCCAAATCCACACATAGCATCCAATCCGACACCATCACTGAACTTGAGATTGTCTGTAGAGTTTCCATTTTGAACCTTGGCAGCTGTATCCGCTGATTCAGTTTATAATAGAACCCCTTGCCTCTTGATAGTTCCGGTACTGGGACTATGGCCTTCTTTAGTAACAAGGTCTCCGTATATTCTGTTAGAATTTGACTCTTCTCCTCTGACGTTGGAATGTTTGTCGGGGTGAAATGAGACGCTGGAGGGCCTCCTACAAACTTCCAACGGTGGCCTTCTGTCACAGTCCTCAGCACCCAAGGGTTGCTGATGTTGTCCGCCCAAACTCCTTCAATCTCCCTCCTACTGGACAAGTCTGGGCGGAGACACCCTCAAAAGGACTTCTGTTGTCCCTGAGCAGTAGGCGCCATTCTCTGTCTGGTAGCTCTCTGGAGAGTGGTCTGGGAGCTTTGCCAGTTCCTACGGTATTCACGACCTGGTCTGTAAGATCGGGAGTTGCGGTACCTTGGTTGTTGAAATCTGGGTTGTTGGAAAGGTAGTTTCCTGTTTTTCCTGTCCTGGGGAATTAAGCCAGATTTTACTCCCGTCACACGTTGTATCGCTGTATACATCTCTTTCCCGAACAAATTCCTTCCGTCGTACGGAATCTTGCACCAGTATACCCGAGAGGAAGGGTCCGCCGACCAAGCCTTTAGCCAGAGAGCTCTTTTGGCCACGACCGACTGAACCATCGATCTGGCTGAACATCTGATGATATCCACAGCCGCTTCTCCCATGAAGTCGGCTGTGAGCTTTAGATCGTCCAATGCTGTAATTATAGTATCCCTGTCTACATCATTCCGGAGGGCTTCTTCAATGTTTGATGTCCAGGCTCTTAATGCCTTAGATATTGAAGTAAGTGCTACCGCAGGTCTAGTTGCTCCACCAGAATTTGTGTACATCTTCCTTAATTCTGAATCTATCTTTCTATCTAAGGCATCCTTAAAAGATGCCGCATTCACTCTTGGCAGTGTTGTTGGTTTTGCAATTGCAAGTCTAATAACTGAGGCGTCGACAACTGGAGGATTGTCCAGAAGTTTAGCTTTATCCTCTACAATAGGGTATAATTTAGAGAGTCTATTGCCTAAAGGAGGCCTCTTCTCAAGCTTCTCCCATTCTTCATTGATCAATTCCGCGATCTCGTCCATGAATGGGAACGGTGTCGTTTTTTTCCTTAAATGTGAATAGTATTCTATATTTTTACTAGTTCTAGAAGTATCCTCTTCAGTTTCCTGCCACTGTATAGCCTCTCTCACTGAAGACACATAGGGTTCTATAAGTGTGAAGTCAAAACCTATTGGTTGTATATCTTCCTCCTCCATCCTCGACTGCTGCTGAGCAGTCGCCAAACTTGCAGGCTGTACTGGCATGGAGGCAATATATTCTTTCATTGAGTCCTGTACTGCAACTTTGATTAATTCTGCCACGTCTACTGGAGGTTGCTGTGGTTCTGAGGACATCTCCTGAAAACACCTTTCACATACAGTCTTTCCGGGCATCACATCCCTATCACATGCCCAGTAGAGTTGGGCCGAACGGTTCCATGCGAACTTCAGTGGTTCGCGTTCGCGTCCCGCAGGCGAACCTTTGCGGAAGTTCAGTTCGCCCCATAATGCACATGGAGGGTCAACTTTGACCCTCTACATCACAGTCAGCAGGCCCAGTGTAGCCAATTAGGCTACACTAGCCACTGAAGCCCCACCCCCCCTTATATAAGGCAGGCAGCGGCAGCCATTACGGTCACTCGTGTGCTGCCTGCGTTAGTGAGAGTAGGGCGAGCTGCTGCAGACTGTCTCTCAGGGAAAGATTAGTTAGGCTTAACTTGTTCCTGTCTGGCTGCATACCTGTTCTGTGAACCCACAACTGCATACCTGTGCTGTGAACCCACCACTGCATACCTGTTCAGTGAACCCACCACTGCATACCTGTTCAGTGAACCCACCACTGCATACCTGTTCTGTGAACCCACCACTGCATACCTGTTCTGTGAACCCACCACTGCATACCTGTTCTGTGAACCCACCACTGCATACCTGTTCTGTGAACCCACCACTGCATACCTGTTCTGTGAACCCACCACTGCATACCTGTGCTGTGAACCCACCACTGCATACCTGTGCAGTGAACCCACCACTGCATACCTGTTCAGTGAACCCACCACTGCATACCTGTTCAGTGAACCCACCACTGCATACCTGTTCAGTGAACCCACCACTGCATACCTGTTCAGTGAACCCACCACTGCATACCTGTTCTGTTCAGTGAACCCGCCACTGTATACCTGTTCAGTGAACCCGCCACTGCATACCTGTTGTGTTCAGTGAACCCACCACTGTATACCTGTACTGTTCAGTGAACCCGCCACTGTATACCTGTTTAGTGACCCCGCCACTGCATACCTGTTGTGTTCAGTGAACCTGCCACTGCATACCTGTTGTGTGACCCCGCCACTGTATACCTGTTCTGTTCAGTGGACCCGCCACTGTATACCTGTTCAGTGAACCCACCACTGCATACCTGTGCTGTGAACCCACCACTGAATACCTGTGCTGTGAACCCACCACTGCATACCTGTGCTGTGAACCCACCACTGAATACCTGTGCTGTGAACCCACCACTGCATACCTGTTCTGTGAACCCACCACTGCATACCTGTTGTGTTCAGTGAACCCGCCACTGTATACCTGTACTGTTCAGTGAACCCACCGCATCAGTGCGCATACCTGTGCAGTTAAGTGAACCCACCTACCTACGTGAGTGCACGCAGTGTGATATACCACTCCGTGCATACCCGATATGGACAAAACAGGTAGAGGAAGAGGTAGTGCCAGAGCCAGAGGAAGGCCACCCGGCAGGTCTGCGCGAGGTCGTGTAAATATAATTTCGTGTGGACCTAGCCCACAGTACAGTACTCGGAAGAAGGCACGTCCCATCACGTCCCAAGATTGTCAGGACGTGGTTGAGTATTTAGCGACACAGAACACCATCTTGCTCAGCCACCAGCGCTACTACTAGCACAACTTCCGCTGCATTTGACACTTCGCAAGAATTATTTAGTGGTGAAATCACTGATGCACAGCCATTGTTGTTACAGCCAGATGAATTTTCACCAGCTCATATGTCTGCGTTACGCGGCAACACTATGGATGTAACGTGTAAGGAGGATGAAGGACCTACTGATGGTGCATGTTTGGATTTTTCTGAGTCAAGCGAAGCTGGGCAGGATGACTACGATGACAGGGATCCTCTGTATGTTCCCAATAGAGGAGATGAAGAGGGGGACAGTTCAGAGGGGGAGTCAGAGAGTAGTAGGAGGAGAGAAGTTGCTGAAAGAAGCTGGGGCAGCTCTTCGTCAGAATCAGCTGGTGGCAGAGTCCGGCACCATGTATCGCCACCTATGTACAGCCAGCCAACTTGCCCTTCAGCATCAGCTGCTGAGGTCCCCATAGTGCCCACATCCCAGGGTGGCTCAGCGGTGTGGAAATTTTTTAATGTGTGTGCCTCAGATCGGACCAAAGCCATCTGTTCGCTCTGCCAACAAAAATTGAGCCGTGGAAAGGCCAACACTCACGTAGGGACAAGTGCCTTACGAAGGCACCTGGAGAAAAGGCACAAACAGCAATGGGATGGCCACCTAAGCAAAAGCAGCAGCAGCACACAAAAGCAAAGCCACCCTCCTTCTCCTCTTCCTCCTCCATCAGGTGCATTATCTGCTTCTGCCGCTTTCTCCCTTCCACCTTCACAGGCACCCTCCTCCACTCCGCCTCTGCCCTTGAGCGGTTCCTGCTCCTCTGCCCACAGCAGCAGTCAGGTGTCCGTGAAGGAAATGTTTGAGCGGAAGAAGCCAATTTCGGCCAGTCACCCCCTTGCCCGGCGTCTGACAGCTGGCGTGGCGGAACTGTTAGCTCGGCAGCTGTTACCATACCGGCTGGTGGACTCTGAGGCCTTCCGTAAATTTGTGGCCATCGGAACACCGCAGTGGAAGATGCCAGGCCGCACTTATTTTTCGAGAAAGGCCATACCCCAACTGCACCGTGAAGTTGAGAGGCAAGTGGTGTCATCTCTTGCGAAGAGCGTTGGGTCAAGGGTACACCTGACCACGGATGCCTGGTCTGCCAAGCACGGGCAGGGCCGCTACATTACGTACACAGCCCATTGGGTGAACCTGGTGGTGAATGATGGCAAGCAGGGCGCAGCGGACCAAATTGTGACACCTCCACGGCTTGCAGGCAGGCCTGCCACCTCCTCTCCTCCTGCTACATGCTCTTCGCTGTCCTCCTCCTCCTTGGCTGAGTGGCAGTTCTCCTCTCCAGCTACACAGCCCCAGCTCCGCAGGGCCTATGCTGCATGCCAGGTAAGACGGTGTCACGCCATCTTAGACATGTCTTGTCTCAAAGCGGAGAGTCACACTGGAGCAGCTCTCCTGGCTGTTCTTAAGAAACAGGTGGATGAGTGGCTGACCCCGCACCACCTGGAGATAGGCAACGTGGTGTGCGACAACGGCAGCAATCTGCTTGCCGCTTTGCATATGGGGAAGCTGACACACATACCCTGCATGGCACATGTCATGAATCTAGTGGTTCAAAGATTTGTGGCAAAGTACCCTGGCTTAGCGAATGTCCTGAAGCAGGCCAGGAAGTTCTGTGGGCATTTGAGGCGGTCATACACAGCCATGGCACGCTTTGCGGAAATTCAGCGCAAAAACAACATGCCGGTGAGACGCCTCATTTGCGATAGCCCGACTCGCTGGAACTCGACCCTGCTCATGTTCTCCCGCCTGCTAGAACAGAAGAAAGCCGTGACCCACTACCTCTACAACTACAGTAGAATGAAACAGTCTGGGAAGATGGGGATGTTCTGGCCCAACAACTGGACACTGATGAAAAAAGCATGCAGGCTCATGCGGCCGTTTGAGGAGGTGACCAACCTGGTGAGCCGCAGTGAGGGCACCATCAGCGACTTAATTCCCTACGCTTACTTCTTGGAGCGTGCTGTGCGTAGAGTGGCGGATGAAGCTGTGAATGAGCGTGACCAGGAACCGTTACGGCAGGAACAGGCATGGGACCAATTTTCATCAGACCCAGCTGTTTCCTCAACACCTGCGGCAGCACAGAGGGGGGAGGAGGAGGAAGAAGAGAAGTCGTGTGCAGAAGACGAGTCAGACTCAGAGGATGATGAGCAAGGTGTTTCTTTGGGGGAGGAGGAGGAGGAGGAGGGGACAGCGGCAGGAGAACAACCGCAGCAGGCGTCGCAAGGGGCTTGTGCTGCTCAACCTTCCCGTGGTATTGTTCGCGGCTGGGGGGAGGAGGTTGACTTACCTGACGTCACTGAGGAAGAGCAAGAGGAGATGGAGGGTATTGGATCCGACTTTGTGCAGATGTCGTCTTTTATGCTGTCCTGCCTGTTGAGGGACCCCCGTATAAAAAACCTCAAGGGGAATGAGCTGTACTGGGTGGCCACACTACTAGACCCTCGGTACAGGCACAAAGTGGCAGACCTGTTACCAACTCACCGGAAGGTGGAAAGGATGCAGCACATGCAGAACCAGCTGTCAACTATGCTTTACAATGCCTTTAAGGGTGATGTGACAGCACAACGCCAGCAAGGTACCACTGCCACTAATCCTCCTCCCGTGTCCACGCAGTCAAAGACAGGACGCTCCAGCGATCTCATGGTGATGTCGGACATGCGGACGTTCTTTAGTCCAATGCCTCGCCGTAGCCCTTCCGGATCCACCCTCCACCAACGCCTGGAACGGCAGGTAGCCGACTACCTGGCCTTAAGTGTGGATGTAGACACTGCTGTGAACAGCGATGAGGAACCCTTGAACTACTGGGTGCGCAGGCTTGACCTGTGGCCAGAGCTGTCCCAATTTGCCATCCAACTTCTCTCCTGCCCTGCCGCAAGCGTCCTGTCAGAAAGGACCTTCAGCGCAGCTGGAGGCATTGTCACAGAGAAGAGAAGTCGCCTAAGTCACAAAAGTGTTAAGTACCTCACCTTTATCAAAATGAATGAGGCATGGATCCCGGAGGGCTGCTGCCCGCCCCAAGACTAAGTCAGTCCCCGCACACACAGCATCTCTGCCTGCACGCCGTGTGACTGGCTGCCTGGCCTGCCCCAAGAAGACTAAGTCGCTCCCAGTCCCTCCACACAGCATGTCTGCCTGCAGGCCGCTTGACTACCTTCTCCGCCACCACCAACAGGGTCCGGGACTCCAGGCGGATTGCTGAATTTTTTAGGCCGCTGCTAGCAGCGGCCGCTGTAATAATTTTTCTGGTGCGTGTACATGACTGCCTAATTTTTCTGGCTGCACTGCGGGCAGCTGCAACAACAAAAGAAAAGGCATGTACATGCGCCCATTCCCCTTCGTGATCATTACCTTGCCGTGGTGAAGGGGCTTGCGTATCACAATGAAGCAATGACCGGCGCCTAGATGAATGTCTCGGGGGGCACACAAAACATAATAAGGTCGTTGCTTCATTGTGGTCAGACCAAATTTGATCAGCTGGACAGTCACTGTTCTGTCATTCAGCTACATCAGCCAGGCGACCATATGGGCTGTAAAGCCACCAAAACCTGCACTCTCGCCATGGTGCGCACCAGTCCAGCACGGCCGTCACTACACAAACAGCTGTTTGCGGTGCGTTACACGGTGAGTTTGGTGTGTCAGTGTGAAGCAGTACCTTAATTACACTACCTGATTGATGTATACACATGCAAGATGATTTAAAGCACTTTAGGCCTGTCATTTAGCATTCAATGTGATTTCTGCCCTTAAAACGCTGCTTTGCGTCAAATCCAGATTTTTCCCGGGGACTTTTGGCATGTATCCCACTCCGCCATGCCCCCCTCCAGGTGTTAGACCCCTTGAAACATCTTTTCCATCACTTTTGTGGCCAGCATAATTATTTTTTTTTTTTTTTCAAAGTTCGCATCCCCATTGAAGTCTATTGCGGTTCGCGAACTTTAACGCGAAACGAACCTTCTGCGGAAGTTCGCGAACCAGGTTCGCGAACCTAAAATCGGAGGTTCGGCCCAACTCTAATGCCCAGCAACTCTTCCTGCGCCTGCTCTGTGAGCTTGATCTTTGTTGCCGGGGTGAACGACTTCTTTCCCGGTAGTAGTAATGTTGTGGACTGCGTATTCGTGATCTTGATCTACTCCGGGATTTCTTGCTCTTCTTTCGATGTTTCCTAGGACTAACCAAAAAATTGCAGTTAGTCACTGCACTCAGTGTAGCGGGCAAAAACAACCTACCTTTACACCTCCTACCTTTCTGCCCAAGGCTGGTTTGAAGATGATGCCTTGGAATCTTTAGGGATAGGGTCAGCTGAACCAGCTGGAAGGAAACCAAGAATATTATCAGACGAAAAGAAGCGAAAATAGAAGAAAAAAACTATAAAGATAGTGGTGTCATTGCCCCCCTTTACCTGCCGCATCTTGCCGATCATTCACAGTACTAGTAGACGTAGTCGTAGTATTAGCCGTAGAGGAGGGACCGGTCGCCGGGGAGCTCATGGTGTCCGCTAAGCCGGTCTCCAATCCAGGGAGCTGGAGGTGTCAGGAACGCTGATCCCTAGCCACCTACCACCATCAGCGCGAAGGACGCCGCGCTGACTGTTTAAATCCGTATCCGGCTCCTCCTCTCCAGTTAGCGTCCAATCAGCGGCGCCGCATGCGACCGGAAGTACGTGTAGTCACCGGAAGTCCGCATGCATCATACGGAAGGAGCCGCTGGAACGCAAGGGGGCAGTCCTTGAGACGCACGCCGTGCCGGCAGCCGCCAGAGACCACGAGAGAAGATTCCAGGCAAGAAGCATACTGCCATTAGCAGTAATTATGTGTATTTTCAGGTACTGATCCCAGCCATTTAGACTGTTTAAGGATTCTGACCTAGCCCCAGTACTCCAGCAAACTTAGAGGCTCTCCCCAAACTAATTTATAGTTGCTAGGGGTTACTGGCCGAGGCGACCAGTATAGGCTGTAAAGCTACAGCAGGTAGGGGGTAAAACAAAAATATATAGCTAAAAAAATAGCCAGTACTTCCTTGCATACGTCCTGAGGTGAGTTCCGAGGACAAAAGACTGGGGGGGCGGAGGATGCATACAAATTTATATATTTCACGTCCTATGGGGTAGAGTGGGCGGGGCATCTACCCATTGGTGTGATGGCATAGGCATTGGGAAATAAGTTTTAATGCATAGCTGCATTACTACTTTTGGCCACAAGAGGGGGGCAGAGGATACATATTATCACCCAAGCTTGCTGATCAGTTAGTTTGGGATATTCCAGCTAGTGATGGGAAGTCCGGCTCTTTTCCCTCAGTTTTAGCTAATGACACATATAGAGGTTTTATTTTGCCTGTCCTGACACTCTGAACAGCTTTTAAACAAATTAAACTATATTTATCAAGTGTACATTGCTGCAGCTCCTGTATGTTGGTATGACCCTCTTGCAAACCTAGTTGCTAGTCACTCCCCTCCCCATTGGCCCAGACATCTATTCCTCCTCCAGCTGTGTGTGTGAGCCCTTTCCCACTAGCTGCGTTTTTGCCCCCTTCCCCCCCAAAAAAAAAATGCAAAACGCATGTGTTTGCCTATCCTTAGGCCACGTTGAAATCATCAACGCGGAGGGCCGTGTGTTCGGAACGCAATGCGTACAAGCGCACGCCATCTGCATTTGTATGCGTTACGAGGCTGATCCCATTCACTGTGAATGGGTCAGCCGCGCATTTTGTTAAAAATATGCCTGCAACATGCGTTTGCGGACCGCAGTGGTCCAGAACGCATGCAGTGTGCACATCAGTGCAGTCTATGCACTGTCTAATGTCGTGCGTATCTGCTTCCTGCATGTGGTGCCGAAATCCAGACAGCAACGCCTGCAGTGTGAACGGGGCCTTAAGTGCAGTCTGTTTATAATAATAATCCTGGGTGGCCTTTTACACTGCTGCGTTCCATTTTTTTTTTTTTAAACGCAAACGCATGTCTGTGCGATTATGATGCGTTTTGAGTTTCAATGTAAAGTATAGGAACGCATGAAAAACGCCTTGCGTTTTGTATTGATTTAACCACAAGTATTTATTTTCAAAGTTCAAGACACTTTCCAATCAGAAAAATGCAAACACATAAAAAATGCACATCAAAATTGGTCAAGTTTTGCAGTGGAAAAGGACCCTGTGCAGCTGCAGTTCTTGACTCATCCACTGAACTGATTTGGTTCAGTGTGATGAGTCGGATCACTCGACTCACAGGAAAAAAACGGCTCAAATGAACCAATCACTCATGAACCGGACATCACTAGAAACTGCATGTGCCTAGAATTCACTGCTACATAAGCACATACATGTTACAGGGCAGGTAGCCTTGTAATGGTGCGTCTAAAGTGATGCAACATTTTCCAGACTTTCACACAGAGGATTAGAGAAAAACCTCTACATACTACTAGGAGAAGAGTAATCCAAAGTGACAATCGCTGCACACTATGTAAGACTCACAGCATGCCACAGTCAGAGAGAAACATAAATGAATGTAAACCAAAAAGTGTCCACGAACTTCTAACCCACTTTACCCTTACCCCATCCCCCCCTTCCTGGATGAATCGCAGTCATGCCAATAAAGCCATCTTTGAATTGATTTATCATATTGTTCCATTCAAGGTGTCAGCATACAGATCTACCACAAGATGGTGCTAGTGTCCCACCAACTGAATCCCAGGAAGCCGAGATCACAGAGTTGTCTCAGTAGTAGCAATATACAGATGCTTTTTGGTGATTATTGAATCACTGAGGTCATGAATACTGATGGTCAGTGACAGACGAGTTATTCCAGCTTTCCTACAGATTTAATGCAAGTTGTATCCAACTTGGAATTGGCTCAATCAAAATCGTCCAAACTGCATACAATTTGTATGAAATGTGCACTCCTCCTCCTCCCTCCCCCCACCCACCCACCATGCAGAGCCGCGCAGGGAGCAAAGGTGATCTATTTACCTGCTTCAGTGCTGCGGGTCTTAAAGCTTCACAGCCGCCCACTCGCTGCTGTCATTCACCTGCTCCTGATCACATGACCGACACAAGTCACATGACCGGGAGCTAGAGGGTCACACGCAGGAAAACAGCAGCGGATATCAGCAGCTAAAGCTTCATTCTTAGTGGGCAACCAGCTGACTGACGCCAACAAGGAATAATATTATTATGCCTTATTATAGGGGCACTATGGCAAAAAATTGTAAAATATGTGCAAACCGCCAAATAAGTCCGTTTTTTTTCCAGAGTAAAATGAGGATGCCGCGACGAACGACTCTGGGGGGACACGCATGTCCCCTCCCCAAGGCTCATACGAGAGAGGGCAAGAGGGGGAGGAGAGCGAGAGAGGAAGCAAGCCGGCGGCTTGATCTGTTTAAGCCGGGCGCATCCGGCGTTTACATTCACAGGTTTTACGTGAAGTAATTATGATTGGAATTAACATCAACAGCGCCACCTGCCGGATGCACCCGGCTAACGGATAAGTACCAAAATGAATCACCAAAGAACAAGATATAGGGAGCCTGAATTATTGCAATTTATCAAAAATTTAATTATCAAAAATGTAATCACTTATTTTACATACCATAAGAACACCACCAATTAAAATCAATTAAAAAAATCACATTCATACAGCAACCTACCCCAGCAACCTACACTATAAATATACCGGTAACATTAGATATATAGGTGCACCTGTAGTCTTCCAAATAACCTGGCCGGCCTGGTGTAGGTTGCTGTATGAATGTGATTTTTAATTGGTGGTGTTCTTATGGCATGTAAAATAAGTGATTAAATTTTTGATAGTTAAATTTTTGATAAATCGCAATAATTCAGACTCCCTATATCTTGTTATTTGGTGATTCATTTGTATTGATAGGTGAGACAGAATTTGAATCCTTCAGGTTGATATCCCGCAATATTGTCTTGGTTTTTGTGTAAGTACCAAAAGGAGCCATAAATTACATTTTTCCTATGTTGCTGTCACTTACAGTAGGTAGTAGAAATCTGACAGAAGCCACAGGTTTTCAACTAGCTCATCTCTTCATGGGGGATTCTCAGCAAGGCTTTTATTCTTTATAAAGATATTCCCTAAAAAGGATTTAAACAATGATGCTGGCCAGCCTCCCTGCTGGCGACACAGTTTTTTGGCAGTTGGACAGAGCAACTGCCATTCACTAAGTGCTTTTGAAAATGAATACATCCCCGAGAATCCCCTATGAAGAGATGGACTAGTCCAAAAGTGTGTGAGTGTGAGTGTGTGTACACACACACCGCCGGTGACTTGGGCATGGGCCAAGTGACGGCTCGCCCTGCTACTGGTCAAATTCCTGGAGGTGTTAATTACTATCCCCCTCCGAGTAGTAACAGCTTGGAGGGGAGGAGTTATTTACCGACAGCAATTGCTGGAACCCAGTGGCGGACATACGGCCGTGCAGGCCGTGCCGCCGCACGAGGGCCCCTGAAGTTCCGTTTTCTTCAGGGGCCCATTAAGTATTTTTTTTTTTTTAATTTTTTTTTATTATTTTACTCCCCGGGGGGCCCCCCCCGATTCCTATCCTCCCTCCCTCCCTCACCTCGGGGGGCCCCCCTCCCGATATGCGCGGCGGGAGAGCGAGCGAGCGAGCGGCAAATGCAGGAAGTCTTCAGGGCTCTCCAGGCATCCGCTAGAGGCCCAGCCGCTTAGTCTCCAATATGTCTCCAGTTGGAGACATATTGGAGACTCAGCGGCTGGGCCTCTAGCGGATGCCTGGAGAGCCCTGAAGACTTCCTGCATTTGCCGCTCGCTCTCCCGCCGCGCATATCGGGAGGGGGCCCCCCGAGGTGAGGAAGGAAGGGAGGGAGGGAGGATAGGAGTCGGGCCCCCCACCCGGATAGCTACCCACCCGGCTACCTAACCACCTACCCACCCGGCTACCTACCTACCCACCCACCAGGCTTCCTACCTACCCACCCGACTACCTAACCACCCACCAGGCTTCCTACCTACCTACCCACCCGGCTACCTACCCACCCACCAGGCTTCCTACCTAACCACCCACCCGGCTACCTACCCACCCGGCTACCTACCCACCCGGCTACCTACCCACCCGGCTACCTACCCACCTACCCACCCGGCTACCTACCTACCTAACCACCCACCCGGCTACCTACCTAACCACCCACCCGGCTACCTACCTAACCACCCACCCGGCTACCTACCGGGCTAGTTACCAACCCACCCACCAGGCTACCTACCCACCCACCCGGCTACCTACCTAACCACCCACCCGGCTACCTACCTAACCACCCACCCGGCTACCTACCGGGCTAGTTACCAACCCACCCACCCACCGGGCTAGTTACCAACCCACCCACCCGGCTACCCACCCACCCACCAGGCTACCTACCTACCTACCCACCCGGCTACCTACCTAACCACCCACCCGGCTACCTACCTAACCACCCACCCGGCTACCTACCGGGCTAGTTACCAACCCACCCACCAGGCTACCTACCTAACCACCCACCCGGCTACCTACCGGGCTAGTTACCAACCCACCAGGCTACCTACCCACCCACCAGGCTACCCACCCACCAGGCTACCTACCTAACCACCCACCCACCAGGCTACCTACCTAACCACCCACCCGGCTACCTACCTAACCACCCACCCGGCTACCTACCGGGCTAGTTACCAACCCACCCACCAGGCTACCTACCTACCCACCCACCAGGCTACCTACCTAACCACCCACCCGGCTACCTACCGGGCTAGTTACCAACCCACCCACCAGGCTACCTACCTACCCACCCACCGGGCTACCTACCTAGTTACCCACCCACCCACCAGGCTACCTACCCACCCACCCACCCACTCACCCACTAGGCTACCTATCCACCCAACCACCCATGGGAGCTGCGCGCCGGATGGAGGCTGGGACAGGAGGTCTGCTGCTGCAGGTGAGTAAATGTTTTTGTTTTATTTATATTAGCAGGTGTATGTTCTGGGCAGGTCTGCCACATGATTGCATGTATTTTCTGGGCATATCTGCCAACATGATTGCACGTATTTTCTGGGCATATCTGCCGACTTGTTTGCACGTATTTTCTGGGCATATCTGCCGACTTGATTGCATGTATTTTCTGGGCATATCTGCCGACTTGTTTGCACGTATTTTCTGGGCATATCTGCCGACTTGATTGCATGTATTTTCTGGGCATATCTGCCGACTTGATTGCACGTATTTTCTGGGCATATCTGCCGACATGATTGCACGTATTTTCTGGGCATATATGTGTATTTTCTTGAGAAAACCTGCACAATTATGTGAATTTTCTGGGGAAAGGGTCACCAAAACTTGGGCCCACTGTCTTTGCGTTGCACTTTTCAAGGGAACCTGAGGTGAGAATAATATTGAGGCTGACATATTTCTCTCCTTTTAAGCAATACCAGTTGCCTGGCTGCCGTGCTGGTCCTCTGCCTCTTATTCTTTCAACCATAGACCCTGAACAAGCATGCAGCAGGTCAGGGGTTTCTGACAATATTGTCAGAACTGAGAAGATTAGCTGCATGCTTGTTGCTGGTGTAATTCAGTTTATTACTGCAGCCAAATAGATCAGCAGGGCCGCCAGGCAACTAGTATTGTTTAAAAGGAAATAAACCCTCACCCCGGGTTCGCTTTAAGTTACAGTTAGCTCCGCCCTCATCCGGTCATTGCCACGCCCATTTTTTGCCGCGGCGCTAAGCGCCGCAGGTTCTATCCACTATTTTTTGCCGCGGCGCGCTTCGCGCGCCGCAGGTTGTAGCCACGCCCATGTTTTGCCGCTACGCGCGCCGCAGGTCATAGGGGGCCCACAATTACAATTTTGCACAGGGGCCCACTGCTGGCTGTGTCCGCCACTGCTGGAACCCCATATTACACAAACTATAGAATTACTGCTGTGGCGGCGCCCTGTCAGGCGCTACATGGCCGGCACACAGCACCAATACCACATGCTGGGAGGGGAATGTTTAAGGGGGCTATGGACCTACGAGGCCCATTGTATATTTTTTTTCCCATGGGGGAGGAGGGGTGTGCCATACATTCTAGTTATACCCCTGGGGGAGAGGCGTTTTGATGCAACGTTAAAGTCGCAACGCAAATTACAATACAACGCCCCCCCAAAAAAATTCACACCGCAACTTAATGCCCTGTTATCGTCGCATGCAGGTAATAAGTATGCTTCCAACTCATTACTGAGCATGTGCAAACAGTCTAATGCAGCTAATAACGTGTATAACGCACAGCATGCAGTACTTTCACTTAACGTGCAGCGTTAGTCACCAACGCAACGTGTGCACTGTGAATGGGGCATTTTTCATTGCAGTGAGTTATTCTGTGTTTAATGTTGTTTTAACGTGCGACTTTAACATCCCACTGTAAAAGAGGCCTTAGAGTTTACCTACACAAGGGGCTCTATTCACAAAATGTCTCAAAATAATGGGGGGGTTGGTGGGGGAAAGAAGAAAAAAAAAAACACACAGGGCTCGTTTCCACTATCGCGAATCTGCATGCGTCCAATGCATGCGGATTCGCACATGTAATACAAGTGGATGGGCCTGTTTCCACTGTAGCGTTGTTGAGGTGCGTTTTTTTCAGCGGTAAAAAAAACGCACAAAAGAGCCAACGAATTCGCCTGCGAGTGGAATGCATGCGAATCGCCGCTAATGTATTTAATAGTAAAAACGCATGCGTTTGTTACATGCATTTTTACCCGCGATTCGCGTGCGATTTCGCACCTTTTTCAATGTTATTTTGCCCTGGCAGTGTCATGGTTAATTTCGCATGGCACCCTGCCATGCGCAATCGCATGCGAAATCGCGGGTAAAAACGCATGTGGAAACGCATCCGCATGCGTTTTTACAAGCGTCGGAATGCGGCCGAAATCGCGTCGCAACAGTGGAAACAAGCCCTTACTAGCAAAATAATCACTCAGCACAAGTTGTTCCTGATTAATTTCATTTCAATGTTACTTTTCTTGACTTTTTTATATTTTTGTGCTTTGGGAGCTTAAAAATGTAACATAGGTAAGGTGAAAAAGCTTTGTGAATCATGCCCAGTGTGTTAAGTAATTAAATCTGTAGGCCCTCATACCACATGGAAGTGGTAAAATTGGCCAATCAAAATTGGATGTGTGTAAGCACCCTCAACTATATTTGCTGGCAAAATATAGAACCTGAAACCAGAAAGCCCAAGGCTTAGGGTATGTACAGACATACGATAACGATCGTTCGTTCTGAACGACGAACGATGTATCGGCCGATGATCGTTTGAAGAAAGGCCACTTTGAACATCGTTCGTGTACGAACGATCTTGGAACGAGCGTTGCATGCGCAAAATGATATATAAACTGATTTTAAACACAAGTGTCAAAAAGAACTGTTTGAGCATGTGCAAAGCGTTGAGAACGAACGATCAACGACCGATCGTTGTACAGACATTACTTTTTGAACGATGGTCGTTGGAAAAGATCTGGCAGAATGGATCGTTCTTTACCAACGACATATCTCGTTGGTCGGTCGTTTTAATGATCGTTCGTGCACTTTTTACGAACGATCGTCGGGCAATGCCGTCGGTAACGATCGTTTTAAACGACTATAGTCGCATGTCTGTACGCACCCTTAGAGAGCCGAGACAGAATGCACAGTGCAGGAACAGAACCAGAGAGGTGGGCCCATATGCAGTTACATTTTTCTCCCAAGTTCTCTCCTAGGAGATAATTTTCCATCTGTTTAAAAATAACTTTTTCACACACCGATATTGAAAAGTAGATAACAAAAAAAAAAAAAAAAAAAAAAAAGAATCAAATTATTATTCTGCATATTTGCTTGTTTAAAATGCATTTTGACAATTTTGAAAATATCACCAAGGAGAAAAAAGTTAATTGTATACGGGCCGTAATCAGACATAGGGCCAGTGCAAACCAAAAAGTGTAGCAGCAAACGCTAAAGATGTTTTCTAACCATGCCGAGCGTTTTTTGGAGCGTTTTTTGCGTAGCAGATGTTATATATTGTTACAGTAAAGCTGTACGGCCCAGTGCACACCAAAACCGCTAGCAGATCCGCAATACGCTAGCGGTTTTGGGAGCTGATTTCAGAGCGATTCTAGGTATGTTTAGAGAGGTTTTCTACACATACCTAGCGGTTTTGGGTGCGTTTTTGTGTAGCAGATTACATATATTGTTACAGTAAAAGCTGTTACTGAACAGCTTCTGTAACAAAAATGCCTGGCAAACCGCTCTGAACTAGCGTTTTTCAGAGCGGTTTGCGTTTTTCCTATACTTTACATTGAGGACGAAACCCTTCTGAAAACCGCAAACGCGCAGCAGGAGGCACGTTTGCGACTTGGCAAAAACCTCAAACCGCTGTTGTGCACCATCCCATTGCAATACATTAGCCAAGCGTTTTTATAGGCGGATCGCTCCAAAAACTGCCCGGTGTGCACTGGGCCTTACTGAACAGCTTCTGTAACAAAAACGCTTGAAAAAAAAAAAAAACCTCTAGGCCTTCTTCACATTGCGTTTCGTTAGCGTGTCTGTCCACGTTGGCTTTTTTAATCCAATTCCCAGCGATAACTTGCGCGCTGTATTTTTTTTAACTGCTTTTCTAAGCAGTTTTGCCAAACAATTGCAGTTTTTCACTTCCAGATCCGTAAAATAATAAATTATAAATACAATGTATTTATTCTTAAAAACGTGAACGCAATCGCTGCACAAAGCAATTTTGTTTGCATTTTTCCTATACCCATTGCACCGCTTTGCTCAGCGGATCGGAAAAGAACCGCTCAGATGTGAACTTTCTCATAGAGAATCATTGCACAAGCGCTTTTCAGGGCGATTTTGAAAATCGACAATGCTTAAAAAAAAAAAAAAAAAAAAAAGACAAAAACCCCCGGAGGGAGAACGAGCCCTGATCTAGCGTTTTTCAGGCCTGGTGCACACCAGAGGAGTTTTTCTGAGCGTTTTGAGTTTTTAAATCTGCTGCTAATGTTATCCTATGTGTCTGTGCACACTGGAGCAATGAGGTTTTGTAAAAAAAAACCATAGCACTACATTGAGAAGAGCTTTTGAAACCTCTAAAAGCTCTTCCCAATGTAATGCTATGGGTTTTTTTACAAAACCTCATTGCTCCAGTGTGCACAGCATGGCCGTATTTCCGCACAGGCCACCTAGGCCGGTTCCTAGGGCGGAAACTTGCTGACAGTAGAGCTGGGGCGGCTGTCGCACACAAGCAACAGATCAGCTGTTTAGCTGTCTGCTGCCACGCTGTCCTCCAGTTTATCCTGCGTGGTAGTGCACAGAGAAAGGAGCGCCCTGCCTCTTCTCTCTCACTCTGAGAGGCGGGGCTGAGCCAGCAGACCGGGAGGTTTGAGCGGAAGGAGGAAGAGGCAGACGAGTAAGCTCAGCAGCGTGTGAAGGCGGTATTGCTGAGTCTGCTGACAGCGTCAGGGACAGGGAGTGAGACATGTGCTTGCACGGTGCACTGCAGTGCAGATTACTTGTAGCTTCAGAGGGGGAGAGATCTCTGTGCAGATTACAGGCATTTTCCTCATTTGCAGAACGCTGCCTATTGCTAAACTGCTGTGGAGAGAGTGACCAGCTGTCTAACCTCTATCAGTCCTATGTTCATGCAGACAGCCCTGTCACTGCTACTATCTTGTTTAGTTAATCAGCAGCTTTCCTCTTCTCCCCCTCCCTCCCACAGCAATTAACCTTTCATTCCCTGACTGGTTTCTTTGTTACTTGTTTTGGTCTTCAGGGCACAGATAAGAGAACACTATCCGCAGGGATCCCCAACCTGTGGTCCGCGGCCCACTGGTGGTCCGCAGGACGTTTCCAGTTGGGCCGCGGGACTGTCCTCTTGTCTGCCCGCCCCGCCCCCTCCGTGGCCGCCGCTCCGTTACCTCTGGCGGCCGGGTGGTCTCTTATATTCTCCCTTCTCTCTCTTCCCAGCGTGTGAGTAACAGCGCGCCCTGCGGCTGCTGTGATAGAGAGGGAGGAAAACAGGAGAGAAAGAGCGGCTTCCTGTAGCGGCGCGCCGTTACTATGGGAACCGCTCTCTCCTTCCTGCTTCCTCCCTCTCTATCACAGCAGCCGCAGGGCGCGCTGTTACTCACACGCTGGGAAGAGAGAGAGAGGGGAATAAGAGAGACCGCTGGCCAAGGTAACTGCAGCGGCGGCCGCGGGGGGGGGGGGGGGGGAGGAGGAGGTGTGTGCTGCTATATGGGGCACTATACTAGCTATACTGGGGCACTATACTAGCTATACTGGGGCACTATACTTGCTATACTGGGGCACTATACTTGCTATACTGGGGCACTATACTTGCTATACTGGGGCACTATACTTGCTATACTGGGGCACTATACTTGCTATACTGGGGCACTATACTTGCTATACTGGGGCACTATACTTGCTATACTGGGGCACTATACTTGCTATACTGGGGCACTATACTTGCTATACTGGGGCACTATACTTGCTATACTGGGGCACTATACTTGCTATACTGGGGCACTATACTTGCTATACTGGGGCACTATACTTGCTATACTGGGGCACTATACTTGCTATACTGGGGCACTATACTAGCTATACTGGGGCACTATACTAGCTATACTGGGGCACTATACTAGGGGGAGGAGGTGTGTGCTGCTATATGGGGCACTATACTTGCTATACTGGGGCACTATACTTGCTATACTGGGGCACTATACTAGCTATACTGGGGCACTATACTAGCTATACTGGGGCACTATACTAGCTATACTGGGGCACTATACTAGCTATACTGGGGCACTATACTTGCTATACTGGGGCACTATACTTGCTATACTGGGGCACTATACTTGCTATACTGGGGCACTATACTTGCTATACTGGGGCACTATACTTGCTATACTGGGGCACTATACTTGCTATACTGGGGCACTATACTTGCTATACTGGGGCACTATACTTGCTATACTGGGGCACTATACTTGCTATACTGGGGCACTATACTTGCTATACTGGGGCACTATACTTGCTATACTGGGGCACTATACTTGCTATACTGGGGCACTATACTTGCTATACTGGGGCACTATACTTGCTATACTGGGGCACTATACTTGCTATACTGGGGCACTATACTAGCTATACTGGGGCACTATACTAGCTATACTGGGGCACTATACTAGCTATACTGGGGCACTATACTAGCTATACTGGGGCACTATACTAGCTATACTGGGGCACTATACTAGCTATACTGGGGCACTATACTTGCTATACTGGGGCACTATACTTGCTATACTGGGGCACTATACTTGCTATACTGGGGCACTATACTAGCTATACTGGGGCACTATACTAGCTATACTGGGGCACTATACTAGCTATACTGGGGCACTATACTAGCTATACTGGGGCACTATACTAGCTATACTGGGGCACTATACTAGCTATACTGGGGCACTATACTAGCTATACTGGGGCACTATTCTGGCTATACTGGGGCACTATTCTGGCTATACTGGGGCACTATACTGGCTATACTGGGGCACTATACTAGCTATACTGGGGCACTATACTAGCTATACTGGGGCACTATACTAGCTATACTGGGGCACTATTCTGGCTATACTGGGGCACTATTCTGGCTATACTGGGGCACTATACTGGCTATACTGGGGCACTATACTAGCTATACTGGGGCACTATACTAGCTATACTGGGGCACTATACTAGCTATACTGGGGCACTATACTAGCTATACTGGGGCACTATTCTGGCTATACTGGGGCACTATTCTGGCTATACTGGGGCACTATACTGGCTATACTGGGGCACTATACTAGCTATACTGGGGCACTATACTAGCTATACTGGGGCACTATACTAGCTATACTGGGGCACTATGCTAGCTATATTGGGCACTATACTTGCTATACTGGGGCACTATACTTGCTATACTGGGGCACTATACTTGCTATACTGGGGCACTATACTTGCTATACTGGGGCACTATACTTGCTATACTGGGGCACTATACTTGCTATACTGGGGCACTATACTTGCTATACTGGGGCACTATACTTGCTATACTGGGGCACTATACTTGCTATACTGGGGCACTATACTTGCTATACTGGGGCACTATACTTGCTATACTGGGGCACTATACTTGCTATACTGGGGCACTATACTTGCTATACTGGGGCACTATGCTAGCTATACTGGGGCACTATGCTAGCTATATTGGGCACTATACTTGCTATACTGGGGCACTATACTTGCTATACTGGGGCACTATACTTGCTATACTGGGGCACTATACTTGCTATACTGGGGCACTATACTTGCTATACTGGGGCACTATACTTGCTATACTGGGGCACTATACTTGCTATACTGGGGCACTATACTTGCTATACTGGGGCACTATACTTGCTATACTGGGGCACTATGCTAGCTATATTGGGCACTATACTTGCTATACTGGGGCACTATACTTGCTATACTGGGGCACTATACTTGCTATACTGGGGCACTATACTTGCTATACTGGGGCACTATACTTGCTATACTGGGGCACTATACTTGCTATACTGGGGCACTATACTTGCTATACTGGGGCACTATACTTGCTATACTGGGGCACTATACTTGCTATACTGGGGCACTATACTTGCTATACTGGGGCACTATACTTGCTATACTGGGGCACTATACTTGCTATACTGGGGCACTATACTTGCTATACTGGGGCACTATACTTGCTATACTGGGGCACTATACTAGCTATAATGGGGCACTATACTAGCTATAATGGGGCACTATACTAGCTATAATGGGGCACTATACTAGCTATAATGGGGCACTATACTGGCTATACTGAGCACTATACTAGCTATACTGGGGCACTATACTAGCTATACTGAGCACTATACTAGCTATACTGGGGCACTATACTAGCTATACTGGGGCACTATACTAGCTATACTGGGGCACTATACTAGCTATACTGGGGCACTATACTAGCTATACTGGGGCACTATACTAGCTATACTGGGGCACTATACTAGCTATACTGGGGCACTATTCTGGCTATACTGGGGCACTATTCTGGCTATACTGGGGCACTATACTGGCTATACTGGGGCACTATACTGGCTATACTGGGGCACTATACTAGCTATACTGGGGCACTATACTAGCTATACTGGGGCACTATACTAGCTATACTGGGGCACTATGCTAGCTATATTGGGCACTATACTTGCTATACTGGGGCACTATACTTGCTATACTGGGGCACTATACTTGCTATACTGGGGCACTATACTTGCTATACTGGGGCACTATACTTGCTATACTGGGGCACTATACTTGCTATACTGGGGCACTATACTTGCTATACTGGGGCACTATACTTGCTATACTGGGGCACTATACTTGCTATACTGGGGCACTATACTAGCTATACTGGGGCACTATACTTGCTATACTGGGGCACTATACTTGCTATACTGGGGCACTATACTTGCTATACTGGGGCACTATACTTGCTATACTGGGGCACTATACTTGCTATAATGGGGCACTATACTAGCTATAATGGGGCACTATACTAGCTATAATGGGGCACTATACTGGCTATACTGAGCACTATACTAGCTATACTGGGGCACTATACTAGCTATACTGAGCACTATACTAGCTATACTGGGGCACTATACTAGCTATACTGGGGCACTATACTAGCTATACTGGGGCACTATACTAGCTATACTGGGGCACTATACTAGCTATACTGGGGCACTATACTAGCTATACTGGGGCACTATTCTGGCTATACTGGGGCACTATTCTGGCTATACTGGGGCACTATACTGGCTATACTGGGGCACTATACTAGCTATACTGGGGCACTATACTAGCTATACTGGGGCACTATACTAGCTATACTGGGGCACTATACTAGCTATACTGGGGCACTATGCTAGCTATATTGGGCACTATACTTGCTATACTGGGGCACTATACTTGCTATACTGGGGCACTATACTTGCTATACTGGGGCACTATACTTGCTATACTGGGGCACTATACTTGCTATACTGGGGCACTATACTTGCTATACTGGGGCACTATACTTGCTATACTGGGGCACTATACTTGCTATACTGGGGCACTATACTAGCTATACTGGGGCACTATACTTGCTATACTGGGGCACTATACTTGCTATACTGGGGCACTATACTTGCTATACTGGGGCACTATACTTGCTATACTGGGGCACTATACTTGCTATACTGGGGCACTATACTAGCTATACTGGGGCACTATACTAGCTATACTGGGGCACTATACTAGCTATACTGGGGCACTATACTTGCTATACTGGGGCACTATACTTGCTATACTGGGGCACTATACTTGCTATACTGGGGCACTATACTTGCTATACTGGGGCACTATACTTGCTATACTGGGGCACTATACTAGCTATACTGGGGCACTATACTAGCTATACTGGGGCACTATACTAGCTATACTGGGGCACTATACTTGCTATACTGGGGCACTATACTAGCTATACTGGGGCACTATGCTAGCTATATTGGGCACTATACTTGCTATACTGGGGCACTATACTTGCTATACTGGGGCACTATACTTGCTATACTGGGGCACTATACTTGCTATACTGGGGCACTATACTTGCTATACTGGGGCACTATACTTGCTATACTGGGGCACTATACTTGCTATACTGGGGCACTATACTTGCTATACTGGGGCACTATGCTAGCTATACTGGGGCACTATGCTAGCTATATTGGGCACTATACTTGCTATACTGGGGCACTATACTTGCTATACTGGGGCACTATACTTGCTATACTGGGGCACTATACTTGCTATACTGGGGCACTATACTTGCTATACTGGGGCACTATACTTGCTATACTGGGGCACTATACTTGCTATACTGGGGCACTATACTTGCTATACTGGGGCACTATACTTGCTATACTGGGGCACTATACTTGCTATACTGGGGCACTATACTTGCTATACTGGGGCACTATACTAGCTATACTGGGGCACTATACTAGCTATACTGGGGCACTATACTAGCTATACTGGGGCACTATACTAGCTATACTGGGGCACTATACTAGCTATACTGGGGCACTATACTAGCTATACTGGGGCACTATACTAGCTATACTGGGGCACTATACTAGCTATACTGGGGCACTATACTAGCTATACTGGGGCACTATACTAGCTATACTGGGGCACTATACTAGCTATACTGGGGCACTATACTAGCTATACTGGGGCACTATACTAGCTATACTGGGGCACTATACTAGCTATACTGGGGCACTATACTAGCTATACTGGGGCACTATACTAGCTATACTGGGGCACTATACTAGCTATACTGGGGCACTATACTAGGCGTAGTGGGCACTATACTGGCTGTACTGGGGCATACTAGCTATACTGGGGCACTATACTAGCTATACTGGGGCACTATACTAGCTATACTGGGGCACTATACTAGCTATACTGGGGCACTATACTAGCTATACTGGGGCACTATACTAGCTATACTGGGGCACTATACTAGCTATACTGGGGCACTATACTAGCTATACTGGGGCACTATACTAGCTATACTGGGGCACTATACTAGCTATACTGGGGCACTATACTAGCTATACTGGGGCACTATACTAGCTATACTGGGGCACTATACTTGCTATACTGGCTGTACTGGGGCTTTACTAGCTATACTGGGCACTATACTGGCTGTACTGGGGCTTTACTAGCTATACTGGGGCACTATACTAGCTATACTAGGGCTTTACTAGCTATACTGGGGCACTATACTAGCTATACTAGGGCATACTAGATATACTGAGGCATACTAACTATACTGGGGCATACTAACTATACTGGGGCATACTAACTATACTGGGGCATACTAACTATACTGGGGCATACTAACTATACTGGGGCATACTAACTATACTGGGGCATACTAACTATACTGGGGCATACTACGGTAGCTATACTGGGGCACTACCTACCCATACTGGGCACTATACTAGCTACACTGGGCACTCTACTAGCTATACTGGGGTAACTGTACTAGCCATACTGGGGCAACCAAACTCCCTATACTGAGGCAACTATGCTAGCTATGACCCCCCCGGTAACCCGCTGTGCACGACACTGTCCACTAGGACGCTACACCCCCCCCCCCCCCCCCGCGGGCCCCGGAGAAAAATTTGGTCAGAAAGTGGTCCCCGGGCCGGAAAAGGTTGGGGACCCCTGCTCTATAGCTCTATACAGAGTACATAGTCATGTCACTCAGACTGTCCTCAGAGGAGCTCACACTCTAATCCTACCATAGTCATAGTCGAATGTCCTCCCATATTATTATTATGTATTTTATATAGCACTGACATCTCCTGCAGCACTTTACAGAGTACATAGTCATGTCACTGACTGTCCTCAGAGGAGCTCACAATCTAATCCTACCATAGTCATAGTCTAATGTCCTACCATATTATATTTATATAGCACTGACTTCTGCAGCACATTACAGAGTACATAGTCATGTCAATGACGGTTTTCACAGGAGCTCACTATCTAATCCTACCATAGTCTAGTGTCCTCCCATGTTATTAGTATGTGTTTATATAGTGTTGACATGTTCTTCAGCACATTACAGAGTACATAGTTGTGTCGCTGACCATCCTCAGTCAGTTTAATCACTATAATCTTTTAATCAGTAACCCTAACCTAATACTTAATGTTATCCATTTTCCCATAACCCTATTCTCAAATTACTAGCCTCACCCTAAATTGCCAAAAGGCCTAGGTATTAATTTCCCCTAAACAGCTTTTTTTTTTTTTTTTTCATAAATTCCATACCCTAATATCCTGATCCTGCAGAATTTCTAACTTCTGTCCTTTCCTATGTCCGATAACCCTATCCGTGGCCATAAACGATACAATTCTCCAGACAATATTGATCAAAAATGATCATTCGAAACCACTAATGGAAAAGGAATTTGATCAGATTCATGGAAAAATTAATGGAACAACTGTGTCAATCTTGTTAAATTGAATAGCAGCTTTCTTTCCATTTGTGGTCCTGAATGATTGTTTTCGATCGCTATTAAGATTGAATTGGACTATCAATCATCGAGAGAATTGTATTAATTGCTACCTTAACCCCGCTGTTGTCATGGGGCGGCTGGAGGTAGTGGGCCTTGGGCAGTAAAAAGTACAAATCCGGCCCTGGTGCACAGACACATAGGATAACATTAGCAGCAGATTTAAAAACTCAAAACGCTCAGAAAAACTCCTCTGGTGTGTTCCAGGCCTCAGAGCAGTTTTTCACTTTACTAAACCTAACAATGAGGCAGAAACTCCTCAGAAATCTAAAAAATGCTGCAGCCCCCGAGTTTGTGGATTAAAAAAAACGATGCGCTCTGGTGTGCACCATCTCATTCACTTTTATTAGCCATGCACTTCCCTCCCCGCCCCCCGCAAGCATTTTAAAAATTGCTCAGAGCTGCTTTTGGTGTGCACCAGGCCACAAACAAGGCAGACTCCTTACCATATTCTGGTGCTCAGCCTGGAAGATCAGCTAATGAATACTGTGACAGGGCACTGAGGGTTTATGGAGAAGTAATCAGATCCACCTGGGAGGATTTATGATTCTCAGGTGGACACAGGTGCCTTACAGGCTGCAGTGCTGAAGCCACCACTAGATGGCAGTAACATGCCTGTTTTTTCTACTCCTCTGGCTGCAGCCAGTTACCTATTCAGATAGGGAACGTTTTCCACTAGTGCCAATGGGCTCTATTCATAAAACTTTACATGCTCAAAACAGCGGACTTTCCCGACCATTTAGCAAAGTGGGCATTTATAAAAGCTGTTCTCGCGTGAAAATCTACAATCCCCCAGCAGAGCGAGAAATTTCCACATTCTGCAGTGTTTTTCTAGATTTATCTAGAAAAAAGTAACAAAATGTCCATTCATAAAGATTATAGGAAGCGGTATGTGGACGGGAAATACCGCTTCCTCGAAGCCTGCGGATTACATACAAGTGAATGGGACAGACCTCCCAGAGAGAGCAGTGCACGGAGGGACTCTGCCGGCTGAAGTGTTTCCGCATGCCTTCCGACAGCTTACCGCCAGCCTTCAGCGGGAGATCTCCGCACTTGCATCGCAGCTGGCAAGATTTTTTTGAATGACCACCCAGAAGTGTAAAATACTGCTGCGGTATTTTCCCTCCAGGATTTTTTCCGACTCAGAAGTTTTATGAATAGAGCCCAATGCAGCATTTCCACACGTGCAAGTTCAGACGGGGAAACACCCTATTCAAAACAATGGTCTGCCGTCCGGTTAAAAATCGGTGTGTGATTCAAACACTACTGCAGCCAAAGAGAAAGAGATTAGCTAGGCAGCCAGGCAACTGGTATTGTTAGGCCTCTTTTCCATGGGCAGTTGAGCTGTGTGCTCAGCAAGCAGTTGCCAGGCATCAGTGAGCAGTTACCAGGCAGCAGCAAGCAGTTACTGGGCAGCAGCAAGCAGTTACCGGGCAGCAACAAGCAGTTACTGGGCAGCAGTGAGCAGTTGTGAGTGTTTGAGAGGCAGCCTCTCAAACTCTCATAACTGCTCACTGCTGCCTGGCAACTGCTTGCTGTTGCCTGGTAACTGCTTACTGCTGCCTGGTAACTGCTTGCTGAGCACACAGCTCAATAGTCCTTGGAAAAGAGGCAAAACTCTGAGGCCCAGTGCGCACCAAAACCGCTAGCAGATCTGCAGAACGCTAGGCATTTTTGTGAGCAGATTTCAGAGCAATTCTAGGCATGTTTAGAGACGTTTTCTAAACATGCCTAGCGTTTTTTGGAGCGTTTTTGTGTAGCAGATTACACATATTGTTACAGTAAAAGCTGTTACTGAACAGCTTTTGTAACAAAAACGCCTGAAAAACCGCTCTGATCTAGCGTTTTCCAGAGCGGCTTTCCACTTTCCTATACTTTACATTGAGGCAGAAACGCTTCTGCAAACCGCAAACGTGCAGCAGGAGGCACGTTTGCGGTTTGCTAAAACCTCAAACCGCTGGTGTGCACCATCCCATTGAAATACATTAGCCAAGCGTTTTCACAGGCGGCAGCGGTTGGCGGATCGCTGCTAAAACCACTCGGTGTGCACTGGGCCTCACAACTGCTTGCTGCTGCCTGGTAACTGCTTGCTGCTGCCGCCTGGTAACTGCTTGCTGCTGCTGCCGCCTGGTAACTGCTTGCTAAGCACACAGTTCATCTGTCCGTGGAAAAGAGGCCTCAGGGTAGGAGCACACTAGGCAGAATCACATATGCGTTTTCCACTATGTGCTACAGGGCTATGGAAAACGCATATACGATTCTCTCTAGTGTGTTCCTACCCTCACTTATGCTATTTAAGTAAAAAAAAAAAATTATTTACAATTCAGCGTTTTGCAATTTTTCGCATCTGCAGAAATCTGCAGCATGACCTACAGAATCGCATAACAGAGGGATTGGGCCGGCAAACAATGAAACGTATAGGCAGCGTTTCCCCATCCTACTCGCCCTTGGGGAACCGCTGCCGATATGGCACATGGCACAGATTAGGGACGCATTTGGCGCTAGTAGAAGCGGACCCTTTTTCTCTGGGTTTGTATGCAAGTTTTGCATTCAGTTTTCCCATGCATGCCAATGAAGTTCAATGACATGAAATGGTATAAAACCTAGTGCACACCAGAGCGTTTCGGCTGTGGTTTGCGATCCGCTTGCGGCTGCGGATACGCTTGGGTAATGTATTTCAATGGGCTGGTGCACACCAGAGCGGGAGGCGTTTTGCAGAAACGCATACTCCCGGGTTGCTGCAGATTTTGGATTGTGGATGCGTTTCTGCCTCAATGTTAAGTATAGGAAAAACGCAAACCGCTCTGAAAAACGGCACTTCAGAGCAGTTTTCCAGGCGGTTTTTGTTACAGTAGCTGTTCAGTAACAGCTTTACTGTAACAATACATGAAATCTACTACACCAAAAACGCTTCCCAAAACCGCAAAACGCTAGCTGAAACGCTGCAGAAAAAGAAGAAAAAGCGTTTCAAAATCTGCTAGCATTTTGCGGATCTGCTAGCGGGTTTTGGTGTGCACCAGGCCTAAGTGCACATTCTTGTGTGAATTTTCGCATTTGGAATGTGTAAATTCACCTTTCCATTGACTTGCCGTGTATGCAAGTCTCATGGCTGTCATCCCAAAAAAAAGAAAAATACACGTAGGCCATTTTTTTTTCTCTGCTGAAAATTCGGATGCGAAAATGTACACAATGCGGTGCCGTTGGCTTGTATTGGATGTGCAGCAAACGAAATTCGGGCAATTCTGTTATATGTGAAGCGCCTTCCTGGTTTTGTGAGTTTTATACATCTCTACGGAATCTGAATCTGAATTTTTATTGAATAAAACTTGTCCCGGATGTATTTACACTACATTTGTGTTGTGGCCGGGGGCGTAACTAGACTTAATAGGCCCCCCCTGCAAAAATGATAGCATGGGCCCCTCCTTGGTCTCTGGTCCCCATGCGGGTCATGTGATCGGGAGCTGGCGAATGGCAGCAGAGAGTGTTCTGCTGTGAAGCAGCGTCTAGGACAGCCTTTCTCAACCTTTTTACCTTGGAGGAACCCTGTAATAAGTAATTTTGGATCTCAAGGAACCGCTGCAAACAATTTTTTGGTCTGGAGGAACCCCTACATTTATTTTTCAGGAGGCATGGTCTTTAAATAGGTTAGGCCGCTAATTTCACTATCTCCTATTACACTGCCACTCATTATACTGTCTCCTGACTCTCCAATTTAGTGCTTTTTGTTACAGTACCACCTATTATAATGTGCTCTATTATACTTCCCCCACGATGGGGTAAAATGCCAAGGAACCCCTGCAGAGTCCTCAAGGAACCCTGGTTGAGAAAGCCTGGTCTAGGAGAAGGAAAGTTACACACACCTCTGCACAAACTCAGCTTTTTTTGTTACTTAAAGTGGACCTGAACTCTCGCCAGGATAGAAGGAAAACCCTGTATGTATTAAGACGTTGTTCACATTATAAACCGGCAGCGCTATCGCAAGCGCATAGAGATTTATTGAATGATTTTGAAAGCACTGTTGTAAGTGCTTTCAGAGCAATTTTCACTTAGAAAACTACTTTTCTGAGCACTTTTCTAAGCACTTTTGAGTAGCGTTTTATTTATTTTTTCTTTGCCTGACATTATTTAGAAAGTGAACTCTTTGCCCTGGAAATGAATAAATACTCTGAGGTTGATTCACTATAACAAATAGCGTGCCTTATCAGTGTTAGCATGCCTTATCAGTGTTAGCATGCCTTATCAGTGTTAGCATGCCTTATCAGAGTTAGCATGCCTTATCAGCATCAGTGTGCCTTATCAGAGTTAACATACGCTATCAGAGATAGCATGCCTTATCAGCGTTAGCGTGCCTTATCAGAGTTAGCGTGCCTTAACCACTTCACCCCAAAGGAGTTTTTACCCTAATGGACAAGAGCGATTTTCACCTTTCAGGGCTGGTGCACACCAAAACCCGCTAGCAGATCCGCAAAATGCTAGCAGATTTTTAAACGTTTTTTTTTATTTTTATGAGGCGTTTTGCTAGCGTTTTGCGGATTGCTGCTGCGGTTTTCAGTATAGTAGATTTCATATATTGTTACTGTTCTGCCTCTCCAGTCTAAGCACTACAATGTGATCTCTGGAACTCACGGTTGTGTTGAGATGTGTGTAATCGCAGCCTTAGGTAGATTGGCGGACAGTGACTCGATCCAAACGACACCTTGCAGATCGTGAAGAAGTTTATTCAAACTGTGCAGATCATACACCGATGAACAAATGGATAGGTCAAAAAATCATAGTGTGAGCAGCTAGCAGAAGCATGTAGCTGAGATGCAGGGTTGAGCTAGAATGAGCAGTGAGGGAGGAGACAAAGAGATGAGAGCAGGGTAAGGGAAGAGAGAGGAGACACACTTGAAAAAAGCAAACTATGCATGTGTAACATGACACTCCCCGTCGAAATCTATGATTTCTAATAACAATAGTAACTTAAGTTCAAGTTCAAATAATAGTTATTTTCCTGCTTGGAACACCTGCAACAAGAGAAACAGCAAAAAGGCAACAGGAAAACATTACTACAATACTTGTAGAAGTACTTTTTCAAGTGTAGACATGGACTTCAGAGGGGAAGGCAGCAACAGCACCAATCCTTCTTACCTCCCTTTGTACTATGAAGTCAGAGTTAGGAGTCTTTCTGTTTAGGCAGAAGCAGTACCAGTTCATTTATGGGTCTGAAGTAATGTCTTGCAGAACCTTCTTTCATTACTTTGATTTCTGCTTTCCGCACCTTGCCATCATTACTTGGAACAGTCTTTGTAACAAGACCGATAGGCCAATTGTTACGATGGGCGTCTTTTTCCTTGAGGAGAACAACGTCCCCTGATTTGCAGGTCGGGTTTACTGACTTGCCATTTTCTGCGACTTTGAAGGTTGCAAAGGTACTCCATCTTCCAACGGCTCCAAAATGCATTAGCAAGATGCTGAACCCTTTTCCATTGGTATTTGTAAACATTGGTACAATCAAAGGCCTGAGGTGGAATATTATCTACTCCGATCTTTTGAGTTAAGAGGGTGGCTGGAGTTAGCAATACTGGAGACTCTGGGTCTGAGGAAACGGGAACAAGAGGTCTCGCATTGATTATGGCAGACACCTCGGCAAGGAAGGTGACCAAGACTTCATGTGTGAGATGAGAAGATTTGTGGTCCAGCAACATAGAGTCCAGGATTTTTCTCGAAATCCCAATCATGCGTTCCCAAGAGCCTCCCATATGGGAAGAATGAGGCGGGTTGAATTCCCATTTACACTTGTTGGTATTAAAGAAGTTCTCTATCTTCTCTGCTCCAGTAAAATTTGTCCCGCAGTCAGATCTGAGTAACTTAACAGGTCCACGAATGGAAACAAATCTTCGGAAGGCATTAATGAAGCAAGAAGAGTCCATTGATTCTATAACTTCAATGTGCACTGCACGAATGCTCAAACAGGTGAATAGCACAGCCCAACGTTTATTATTAACAACTCCGCCACGGGTCTTACGTGTAACTATGCTCCAGGGGCCAAAGACGTCAATACCGACATTGGTGAAGGGTGGTTCGGTACTCAATCTGTCTGTTGGAAGCTCTGCCATCTGTTGATTGAGATGCTTTCCTCTTAGTCTTTGGCACTTGACACACTTATGAAGTATGGAGGATATACATCTTTTCATCCCGATTATCCAGAAACCAGCAGCCCTCACTGCTCCTTCTGTAAAGTGCCGGCCTTGATGTTGAACTTGCTCGTGGTAATGTCTGACTATCAGAGCAGTAATGTGGTGACGGCCTGGAATGATGAGAGGATTTTGCTCTTTGCTAACCACATTAGACCTTGCAATGCGACCACCAACTCGAAGTAGTTTGTTTGGATCAATTGTTGGATTCAACTGGTATAGAGGGCTATCTTTGGATAGATTTAGTCCTTTTGACAAGTTGTGGATCTCTTGCGAATATACTTCATGTTGGACACATTGAATGATGACTCTTTCTGCTTGAGCAACCTCTGCAATGGTGGGAAGCCTTTTACAGATGTGCCACTTACGACACTCTTGATTAGTGTCATCTTTGCTTGCGAAGTGATGAGCAACGTGAATAAGACGTGCAGTCGCTCGTACAGCAGAAGACCACCTAGAAAAACGTTCAAATCGGTGAGGTTTCAGTCTTGTCTTTGCTTCCACGGAGGTGCTAAGTGTAACTGCACTGGCCTTGATTTCCTTATCACACTCTGGATGGATAAGTTCAAAGGTAGATTCTACAGGATTTGAGAAGAATTCTTCGTTCAAAAGTACTGGTGGATTTATCCATGATGTATTCAGAAAGGCGGCAGCAGGCACTGCGCGACTGCCTAGGTCAGCAGGGTTCTGGTCCGTGGGTACATAGTGCCATTGCTCTGGCGTTGAGAACCTCCTAATACGATCCACACGATTACCAACATACACATGAAACTGTCTTGTTCGATTGTGTAGATATCCTAGCACTATCTTGCTGTCTGTGTAAAAGTCAAATGAATCAATGTCAAAGTCTGTTTCGTGCTCAATAAGCTCAGCAATTTCAACAGCTAACATGGCTGCACAGAGTTCGAGCCTTGGAATGGTATGTGCAGGCTTTGGAGTTAACTTGGTTTTACCCATGATGAATCCTACATCTATTTCACCGTTGGAGTGTACAACTCGGAGATAGGCTACTGCAGCAATGGCTTCCATGGATGCATCACAAAAGACATGGATCTCCAGTCTGGTAGCATTCTTTAAGGATGCAGGAGTGTAAGAGCGTGATATCTTAAACTGTTCCAATGCCTGGAGGGACTGCTTCCAGGATTCCCACCTTTGCTCTTTTTCTTTGGGTAAAGGGGTATCCCAGTCGGTGTTCTCTGTCGTGAGTTGTCTGAGTAATATCTTACCCTGAATGGTAAAGGGTGCTATGAATCCCAAGGGATCGTAGATACTATTCACTGCAGACAGTACTCCTCTTTTTGTGAAGGGCTTTTCGCAGACTGATGTTTGAAATGTGAACATGTCTTGTTTTACATCCCACAGCAACCCAAGGCTGCGCTGTGTGAGGGAAAGGTCAGATTCTGGTTGGAATTCCTTAGCACTAACAGCATGATCATCAGAAGGAAATGCTCCCATTACCTCAGTGCTGTTGGAGATGATTTTATGTAGTCGGAGGTTGGCAGTAGCGAGCATGTTCTGAGTTCTGGTGAGAAGGTCAATGGCCTCTTCTGCTGATGGTAGAGACTTGAGACCGTCATCCACGTAGAAATTCCTTTCAACAAACTGGCGTGCATCAGTTCCGAACTCTTGTTCGCCTTCTTGGGCAGTTTTTCTCAGTCCGTAAATGGCAACTGCAGGGGAAGGACTATTCCCAAAAACATGAACCTTCATCCGATAGTCGATGACCTCATCGTTGACATCATTGTTGCGATACCATCGGAATCTGAGGAAGTTTCTGTTATCTTCACGGACAATGAAACAATGAAACATTTGTTGAATGTCTGCCATAATGGCAATTGGCTCTTGTCTAAAGCGGAGTAGGACTCCTAGGAGGTTGTTGTTTAGGTTAGGTCCAGAGAGAAGATTGTCGTTGAGAGAAACGCCTTCATAACGAGCACTTGAGTCAAAGACCACTCTAATTTGGTCAGGCTTGCGAGGATGGTAGACCCCAAAACACGGAAGGTACCAGCATTCTTCTCCTTGTGAAAGAGGGGGTGCAGGTTCAGCATGATCTCTCTCGAACACCTTCTGCATAAAGTCAACAAAATGTTTCTTCATTTGTGGTTTCCGGTTCAGGTTGCGCTCTAAAGAGTTGAACCGCAAATCTGCATGTTGTCTATTATTTGGCATTCTCTTCCTTGGAGTGCGGAATGGTAGCGGTGCCACCCAGCTGTTAGAATCATCTTGGTAGAACTCTTTACTCATGGTTCTCAAGAATTCTTTGTCTTCTATTGTGGCCGCTAACTCATTGTCCTTTGTGGTTACCTCAAACACTGTGTTACCAATGTTGTCATCCCGAAAGATAAATGCTTTGCCATCCTCTAGTAAGATGCTCTCTCGTGTACCTTTGCCACACAGCCTTTCTTTCACATGATAGTAATGTTGTTGTCGTGGAAAGTAAGTGGTACGTCCATTGGGCAGGATGTGTGTTTTAAAGGAAGAAACCGAGAGAGGTTTCCTGGCATTGCTAAGGCAGACGTTGCCTATAATGACCCAGCCTAGATCCAGACGTTGGGCATAAGGTGCATCATTTGGACTGTCGATTTGATCGCGGACCTTGTGCACCCTTAGGATGTCTCTCCCGAGTAGCAACAGGATATCAGCATTTTCATCGAAGGCTGGTATTTGATCAGCTATGTCCTTCAAGTGATCATGGTGCAAGGCAGCTTCAGGAGTGGGAATCTCATCCTTGTTGGTTGGGATCTGATTACACTCGAGGATGGTAGGCAAGGGTATTTCCAAATTGCTATTGAGAGGAGTAACTACAAGGTCACTGGCTCTTCTACCCAAGACTTCTGTAATTCCTGCACAAGTACCTAGGGTATAAGGTAGAGCTTCTCCTGCAATGCCTAAGAGATCAAAGAACCTTGTACTTGCAAGAGATCGGTTGCTCTGATCGTCAAGAATGGTGTATAGTCTTATGGCTCTTTCAGGTTGGCCCTTTGTGTATACATGAACCAAGCATATCTTAGCACAGGATTTCTCACAAAGTCCTTCTCCACAGACTTCAGTGCATGTTGAGGACACTGGGGTGGAGGTAGCTGTTTGTTCTGCATGCTCCCCGCCATGCTTTGCCCTGGGGGGAAGGTCTGTGGATGCCAGAGTAGTGCTGTTTTGGTACAGATGAAGGGCTTGTACGTGGTTATCACTACCACAATCCTTGCATTTAATGATGGCCTTACAGTCCTTTGCAAGGTGTTCTGTGGAGGCACAGCATCTGAAACAAACTCCAAATTCCTTTAAAAGTTCCTTACGTTCCTGTAGCGGTTTCTTTCTGAAACCGATGCACTTCTTAAGTGAATGTGGCTTCTTATGTATGGGGCATTGACGATTCGGATCCTCAAGTTTCTTGTTTTGTTCAGTCTTTTGAAAAACTGTAGCAGGAGCAGGTTGAACATCTGTCCTTTTTACTGACACTGGGCCCCTGCGGTCTCTGTGTGTTGTGCGTGTGTTTGCAAGTCCTGGAGATGGTGGACTGAGAGGATTACAGTCACCGTAGAAGAAACTTGGATCATTCTTAGTATCCGCAATTCCCTTTATGAAGTTACAGAAGTAGGAGAAGGGTGGAAAGGCAACGCCATACTTTTTCTTGTAAGTAGATCCCTGACTAACCCATTTTTCTTGGATGCCATAAGGTAGCTTAAGGACAATAGGGTTGATGCCACGAGGGGTGTCAAGGTATCTAAGCCCAGGTAGGCGGGTGTCAGCTTTAGCTAGTTGGAGCTCTAGTAGAAGATCACTGAGTTCTTGAAACTTTAGATTGTCTTTAGCTGTAATCCCTGGAAAACTTTGCAACCTTTTGAGTAAGGCATCTTCAATGGCTTCAGAACTGCCAAAGCTGCGTTCAAGTCTGTCCCATGCAGCGTCGAGACCTGTAGCAGGATTGGAAGTGTAAACTGTTTTAAGTCTCTTGATACGTTCAGCAGACTGGGGACCTAGCCACCTGATGAGTAGGTCCAGTTCCTCTGCAGCAGTGATATCTAACTCGCTGATCGTGGCCTTAAAGGTGTATTTCCAGCCTCTGTAATTTTCCGGTTTATCATCAAACATGGTGAGGCCCGTTCTAGTGAGTTCTCTGCGAAGGATGTACTTGGCAAACTGCGACATGTCTGTGTTTTCAGACTTTGGGTATACAACTGCAGGCGGAACAGGGTTGGTTGTAATGGCAGGTACAGTGATGTTGAGTGAATTGGGAACATAAGATGGTGCCAAGGCATTTAACACCGGAGCTGGTGTACAATCCAAGGGTGTGTTGGTTTGCAGCTGTAAATTAGTGGGTTGGTTAGTAGGTGACAGGTCGATGGGATAGTGAGGTGGAAGGCCTTTTCTATCCGTACGTGTTTCTGTCATTTGAGTAGGAGCAGAAAATGTAGAAAGAACGCCTTGGTTAAGTGCTTTGGCTGCTATGACAGAGCTATGGAGTTTTGACGAGGTCTGTGATGAAATTGATGCATAGGATTTAACAGAGCGATTGCTACCGACATCTCTTTCATTGTCACTTACAGCTTGCTCCAAGACTCTTAGTCTTGCCATGTCTTTGGCGTGCTCACATTGTTTTTCCAAAACTTCCATCTGTGCATTTTTCCATGCAGCCTCAGCTTCCATCTCTGCCTTCTTCTGTGCAGCTAAAGCTTCCATCTCTGCCTTCTTCTGTGCAGCCTCAGCTTCTATCTCTGCCTTCTTCTGTGCAGCTAAAGCTTCCATCTCTGCCTTCTTCTGTGCAGCCTCAGCTTCCATCTCTGCCTTCTTCTGTGCAGCTAAAGCTTCCATCTCTGCCTTCTTCTGTGCAGCTAAAGCTTCCATCTCTGCCTTCTTCTGTGCAGCTAAAGCTTCCATCTCTGCCTTCTTCTGTGCCTTTTCTTGGGCAAAGGCTGCCTGGATTTTAGAAGCTTCAGCATCAGCGCGGGCTTTGATGAGTTGTTGGCTGAGAGTAGAAGATGTCGATCTTAAAGATTTGGAAGATCGTGTGGATTTTGAAGATCGTGTGGAGTGCTTAGAAGTTGTGGAGAGATGGGATCTGGATTCATAGAGACGTGCAATTTTTACATCTGTTTTTGCCCTTGTTTGCATTACTAAATCATCTCTTTCAAGATTGAGCTCATTCAATTCCCTTAGTTCTTGTAAGGAATTTTCTGTGTTGTACCGCTTTAAGAGATCAGCATATTTGTCAGACAGTCTTTGATAGTTGTCATAAGCAGTATTCAATTGCTTAACAGCGCCCTCTAGGTGCAATACCTCATGAGTTGGTTGAGACAGAGCTGACATACATTCAATTGTCTTAGACCATAAGTGGCTGATGTTACACAGCAGCTCCTCCTTGTCAGCCTCATAGTTCTCTTGAACTTTCCAAGTTGGTTTCACTGAACGTTTTAGCTTTATGTGGCTTTGAGGATCTGTGTCCTGAGCTGTAAGAAGTCCAGGCTCTTGCTGTGCATTAGGCTCTTCAGCTTGTACATTGCTTTGCTGGTGCATTGTGATGTTAGGCAGAGGGTAGAGTCACAAGGTGGTGTTTGCATAAAAATGTATCAATCGTCTGGCTCAGGGAGCTGGTTTCCTAGGCAACCAGTGGGAGGGGGAGCAAGAGTCCAGTTTAGCAATGGCTTTGCAAAGTTAACTTTGAATGCATATAGAACTTAGATTCACTTTCAGACAGAATTAATGCAGACAGTCTATTCTAAGAGCACATTAATGACAGTTGCATGAATAGTTTCTTCATTAATCTATGCAGCAAACTGATGAATCTTATGCTGAGATTTGCTTGCTGGCTGGAGTATGCAGGCTTTGCACATATATTCTGCTATATTCCAGTGTCCATATACATCTCACTACACATGCAAGCTGGCTAGAATCCTCAGAAAGATGTTTAGCTGATCTTTTAAGATCCTTTCACAGATTTTTTGACTGTTCTGCCTCTCCAGTCTAAGCACTACAATGTGATCTCTGGAACTCACGGTTGTGTTGAGATGTGTGTAATCGCAGCCTTAGGTAGATTGGCGGACAGTGACTCGATCCAAACGACACCTTGCAGATCGTGAAGAAGTTTATTCAAACTGTGCAGATCATACACCGATGAACAAATGGATAGGTCAAAAAATCATAGTGTGAGCAGCTAGCAGAAGCATGTAGCTGAGATGCAGGGTTGAGCTAGAATGAGCAGTGAGGGAGGAGACAAAGAGATGAGAGCAGGGTAAGGGAAGAGAGAGGAGACACACTTGAAAAAAGCAAACTATGCATGTGTAACATGACAGTTACAGTAAAGCTGTTACTGAACAGCTTCTGTAACAAAAACGCCTGCAAAACCGCTCTGAAGTGCCGTTTTTCAGAGCGGTTTGCGTTTTTCCTATACTTAACATTGAGGCAGAAACGCATCCGAAATCCAAAAAATGCCTCACCCAGGCATTTTTCGTTTCTGCAAAACGCCTGCCGCTCTGGTGTGCACCACCCCATTGAGATACATTGACCAAGCAGATCCGCAGCCGCAAGCGGATCTGAAAACGCCCAAAAAGCCGCTCGGTGTGCACCAGCCCTCAGTGCTCATCCCTTTCATTTGCCAATAGCTTAATCACTACTAATCACAATGAAATGACCTATATCGTGTGTTTTTCACCACCAATTGGGCTTTTTGGAGCTGATATTTGTTTCAGTAATTACTTTATTTTCTATACATTTTAAAGGGAAAAACAAGGAAAAAAAAAATACACTATTTCTCCAATTTCATCCCTTATGGTTTTAATATAAACACAGCTACTGTGCATAAAACCCACACATTATATCTGCCTATTTGTTCTGGTTATCACAAGATTTTAATTATGTCCCTAGTACAAAGTATGGTGACAATATAGTATTTGGAAATAAAGGTGTATTTTTTCTATGGTGGTTTTTTTTTTTTGCACTATTTTCACGTGCGTAGGAATGCACATCCTGAAGCTGTTATGAGGCTCTAGCAGGACAATTTATAAGTCAGCTTGTCATTAAGTGGTTATCAGAGTTAGCATGCCTTATCAGAATTAGCATGCCTAATCAGAGTTAGCGCGCCTTATCAAAGTTAACATGCCTTATCAGGGTTAGCGTGCCTAATCCGAGTTAGCATGCCTTATCAGAGTTAACATGCCTTATCAGGGTTAGCGTGCCTAATCAGAGTTAGCATGCCTAATCAGAGTTAGCATGCCTAATCAGAGTTAGCGTGCCTTATCAGCGTTAACATGCCTTATCAGTGTTAGCGTGCCTAATCAGGGTTAGCGTGCCTTATCAGAGTTAACATGCCTTATCAGGGTTAGCGTGCCTAATCAGAGTTAGCGTGCCTTATCAGAGTTAACATGCCTTATCAGTGTTAGCGTGCCTAATCAGCGTTAGCGTGCCTTATCAGAGTTAGCGTGCACATTGATTTTCTTGTTTGTTTGTTTTTATTATGATTTCACTCTAGCACTACAGCACTTATGCACCTTTATAATACTGTGAATTTCATCATTGCTGAACCCGGGTTCAATCACACAAAGGTTCATTCTAGAACCTCTGATGCTGACAGTATATTGTAGATGAGCAGTAATATTATACAGCAGAGTCCCCAGTATTTGGCACCGGCGGGGATCGCTTGATGCCGGTTGGATACATGTGCTTGCCGGTTACTTCAGAAACCAGCCAAAATAGTGCGAACCTCCCCCCCTTAAATACTTAGCGAGCCTCCAGTGGGTCTAGCGGGTACATATTATGTCGGCGCCGCTCAGTTCAGCTCAGGTAGACCCGAATGACATCTCTCACCGCTGCCACTAAACTCCGAGGCGGCGTTAAATACTATTCCCTCTCCGAGTTGTCGCAGCTCGGAGGGAGATGTAATTCGGGGTCTGGCAGGCGCCGGAGCCCCGAATTACCGCTACGCGCCCTGCTCAGCATAACATTGCAGCTATGGAGACGCCCAGTTCCGGCGCTCGGCTCTCAGAGCCGCATGCCGAAAATAACTGATTCGTTGTCTAGCAGACTTTCTGAATCACCTAGCGCGCTCTGAGGGCTTGTTCACACTATCAGCATTTGCTGATTTTTTTTTTTTTAAGCGCTGGCGATTTTGCAAGTCGCTGTAAAAGCGCTTGTGCAATGATTCCCTATGACAGTGTTCACATGTGAGGGTTTCGATTTTATTGAAATTGCAAATGCGCTACATGTACCATTTTCTGAGCGTTTTTGCTCAATGGAAGGTATAGGGAGATCGCAAGGGCCCCAAAACCTGGCAAAAGCAAAGTCCCTGTTATCCCCTCAGGTATGCCGGTTAGCTGAGACTTCCATTTGCCTGAGTTCTGGGTGACAGGGACATGGTTGTAATAGGTTATTGTGTCATGGTAAAGATTTTTATCGGGGGGGGGGGATGTGTTTTTAATTGTATTGTACTATCACAGGGTAGTGCATTAGCATTTTATCATGTAATAATAAACATCAGTTAGGGCCCGTTTCCACTATCGCGAATCCGCATGCGTTGGCCGCATGCGGATTCGCACAGCCAATACAAGTGAATGGGACTGTTTCCACTTGTCAGTTTTCCTGAGCGTTTTTCTGTGCAGGATTTTTCTGCACGGCAGAGCCCTCAGAATTCGCTTGCGTGTGGAATGCAGGCGAATCGCACGCAATGTATTTAATAGGGAAATCGCATGCGTTTTCCCCATGCGTTTTTTGCCGCGATTTCGCATGCGATTTCGCATAGGTACCCATGTTAATTCACAAAGGCAGTGACATGGTTAAAATCGCATTACCCTAACCTATGCGAAATCGCATGCGAAATCGCGGCAAAAAATGCATGTGGAATCGCACCCGTATGCGATTTCGCCTGCGGTGATTCGCCGGCGATTCCGCAACGCAATAGTGGAAACGGGCCCTCATATATTTTTTTTCAGAACTTTAATTGAATGCTGCTGTTTTTTGCGCTTTCTGTTCTTCCCTGGGTGTTAAAAAGCAAAGTCCATGAACTTGGTGACTGATAACTGGATCCTATTCAAAGCTGCCTTATCTTTACTGCACAGCAGTCGTAGACTTGCAAAAGCTTCTCCGTCAAACCACAAGGTGGAGCTGTGAACAAGTATTGCATTTCTGTCAAAAAAAAAATTCTCAGTACTAGTTTTATAGAAGAACCACAAATGAAACAAAAACACGCTACACCACCTTTAAAGCGTCCCTAAAGTTACATATGAAATAATGAAATAAGCATAGGCGCATATAATACTAGCCCTAGCAAGACATTTTCTGAAGTCCTTACTTTTTTCTAGTACAGCAAGAGTTGTTATCTATAGATAAGAGCTTGTCGACAGCTTGTTGAATTCAGGCAGGTTTCCTGAAAAGTAAATGGAGAGTAAAGCAGCTGAGAAACAGTGAGATAAGGCTTCTAATGAGGCTCAATTGCAGAAAAGTTCAAAGGGTCATTACTTTGCCCCCTTCTGGCTCTGCTTTCCTGTTCTGTACACTTGCAGCATCACAGAGAGCAGTGATGAGATGGGAGGAGCTGCTGCTGCCGAGGAATGAGCTATGGTATATTGAAAACGTATATATTTTGTAAAATCTATCGGGAGATATGTTTATTTTGTACCAAAGCGTTCATCTCTGGTTTCCTTTAAAGACTGTTACATTGTCATTTCCCTTCAGATCGGCAGGTCGAATCAGTAATTTCAGGCATGTCCAATCTGCTCCCAAGCGAGAACAGGATCCATTTTCAGATCAGTACTGCACAAAATCCATCCCATTCTCGAACGTGAGCAAATCAGACATGCTGGAAATTATGGATTTGACCCATTGATCTGATGGGAAATTGCACAGTGTGTACCAGCCTTAGGCCTCTTGCACACTGCATACATTTCCGATTCCGATTCCGCTTTTTAATCTGTTTTTACATCTGATTCCGATTCAGATTTTTAATCTTTACTGCATGCTGCGTTTTTTGATCCGTTTTTCTGTTGAATGTATTCAGTGAAAATCGGAATTGAAAATCGGAAACGGAATCGGAAACGGAATCAGAATCGGAAAACGGATTTGCAGTGTGCAGGGAGCCTTAAAACGGCACTGTAGTGAACGTAACATAATGAATAAAATTGCTTATTGTTTACAGTATTCATTTATTGAATATTTAGTCAGCATTTGCCCATTGTAAAATCTGTCTCTTATTTACATTCTGAAATGTATCACAGTTGGTGACATCTCTAGTTCTGTCAGGTGATCTGTACAGAATGTTCTGTATGCACAGAGTTCTATGCACAGAGGGAGATGCTGCTGGCTTGGCAGTTGGAAAAGACGTTATTTCCCACAATGCAACGAGGGTCACAGACAGCAAACTGTCAGGACCATGGTCATGACATCACACTGTGGGAGGGGTTTCACCACAATATCAGCCATACACACCCCCCTGATGATCTACTCGAGAAAATGTAAAGACTTCTCATGGGAAAGGTGATATCAGCTACTGATTGGGATAAAGTTCAATCTTTAGTTAAAGTTCCTCTTCATCAGGCAGAAAATGCTGCCCTCTGATATGCTTAGCCGGGGCTTCCTCCAGCCCTTTGCAGCTGACATGCCCCACGTCACATCTCCGCTCGCAGCCGCCGGCCCAGGGTCCCCAGCGGTGCAGAGGTCTCTAGTGTGCCAGCGCCATGGACAACGTGGGCGTGATTGACAGTGGTGCTTGTGCAGGCGCAATGAAGACAACCTTTAGGTCGGCCTCTGCACCGGCGTGGACCCCGGGCTGGTGACTGCAGGCAGAGCTGTGGCGTGGGACATGCAGGCTGCAAGGAGCTGGAGGAAGCCCCGGCTAAGTATATCAGAGGGCAGCATTTTCTGCCTGATGGCTCTTTTAAGTGTCTTTTGTATTGTATAGGATGCTTACCTCTAAAAATAACAAGTTTTCAAACTGGAGTAAATCAGTTGTTAAATACTGTATTCAGTCAAAGTTTTTTTTAACTTTTTTTATATTGTTTTGCAATCATTTTAAAATTGATCCACCACAGGCAGCTCCCATCAACGCATAAGTTCCAAATACCTCTTTTTGTGGCCCCACAAATAATAACAATCTGTGACCTGTTTGGGAGGGCATCACTCCTCTCTAATGTCCCAGGATTCCCTCTCCCCCTCTCCATTCATCGCTGCCTTTCCCATTCAGAAGGAAATGATGTAAACCCATTCAGAGGAGATATCACATCACATTACACAGGAACATTCAGGCTGGGTTCACACATAGCAGAAACGCTAGCGTAGCGTAATGCAGCAATGTTAGTCTATGGGACGCAGAAGGACCAGCGTTGCACTGCGTTTGTACAGTATGTGTTCCGCAGACGCTGATAGTGTTGCATAATATACAGGCTACTAAAACACACATAATGAAAGTCTATGGTAACGCATATGCATTGCATTTTGCATGCGTTTTTTAATGCGCTTTTGATTAAAAAATAAAGGTTTCTAATGTGTTTTGGCTTTCTGTTGTCTTCCTAGTGATTTGCATATATTAAAAAAAAGCATACAAAATGTATATGCATTTCACATAAGCGAACTGCAAACGCATTAAAAGGCACGCAAAACGCATGAAAACACATCTGTGTAAAAAATGTAAAAGCACAAAAGAGAATCGCAAATGCACAATCCTAAAACGCGACTTTTTCATGCTATGTCATATGTGAACCAGCCTAAGCAGTGAATCCGGAGGGCCTCCCTCAGACTCGCTCCACACAGAGAGTTTTCATACAGGAGTCATAGCCGGACAGCACAGAACACGATATGCTTACAGTGGTTTGGGAATTACTATTGCAGGATTAATGCACACAATTTTGTATTATAATAATAATAACCTGCTGAAGTTCAGCCACACTGAAAGAGACGCCGCCCCACTTCTGTACTCAGAGAGTAACCTGAAGCCAAAGTTCAGTTACAGTTTTCTTAATGACTTTTAATCTGAGTGTTCATGTAAATTGAATTGCATTTGTTTCAAAGTTTGTGAAAAAAAAAATATCGAAAAAGAAATTGTTTGCTGCACCACTACATAGATCCTCATGATTGCCCACACATCAATCTACTGTTGCCTGCTCACCACCCCCTACTAACCATTCTGAAGCCACACCTCCCTACTGCTGCCTGCTCACCACCCCCTACTAACCATTCTAAAGCCACACCTTCCTACTGCTGCCTGCTCACCACCCCAAGCTAACCATTCTGAAGCCACACCTCCCTACTGCTATCTGCTCACCACCCCCCTGCTAATCATTCTGAAGCCACACCTCCCTACTGCTGCCTGCTCACCACCCCACTACTAACCATTCTGAAGCCACACCTCCCTACTGCTGCCTGCTCACCACCCCCTACTAACCATTCTAAAGCCACACCTTCCTACTGCTGCCTGCTCACCACCCCAAGCTAACCATTCTGAAGCCACACCTCCCTACTGCTGCCTGCTCACCACCCCCTACTAACCATTCTGAAGCCACACCTCCCTACTGCTGCCTGCTCACCACCCCCTACTAAATATTCTGAAGCCACACCTCCCTACTGCTGCCTGCTCACCACCCCATGCTAACCATTCTGAAGCCACACCTCCCTACTACTGCCTGCTCACCACCCCATGCTAACCATTCTGAAGCCACACCTCCCTACTACAGACTGGCAATCACTCTCTCTCCTGCATGCCCATATGACTTAGGCTACTTTCACATGAGGACGTTGCGGTTTGATGTTAAAGTCGCATCGCAAACTAACAATGCAACGCAGCCAAAAAGTCGCACTGCAGCGTTACCAATGCATACAGCATATACAGTACAAAATATAGGCAATGAAGAGTATGTCGGCAAGTCTTACTGAGCATGTGCAAACAGCCTAACGCAGCTAATAACGTGTATAACGCATAGCATGCAGTACTTTCATTTAACGTGCAGCGTTAGACACCAACGCAACGTGTGCACTGGGAACAGGGCATTGATTTTGCATTGCTGTGAGTTATTCTGCACTACGTGTTGTTTTAACGTCAGACTGTGAAAGAGGCCTAAGGGTAGGAACCCTCTAGGCAGACTTGCATGAGCTTTCCCTACAGCACATAGTGGAAAACGCATATGCGATTCTGCCTAGTGTGTTCCTATCCTTAAAGAGCCACTATAGCAAAAAAAACAGACCGACAGGTTTTGGGCCAGTCCATCTCCTCATGGGGGATTCTCAGGGTTTTCTTTGTTTTCAACAGCATTTCCTGACCAGCAGTTGCAAAGTCTACCTGACAAAATAGTGTACAAGTGAATAGGGAGGCTGGCTGGTATCTCACTATTTTGGAAGTTAAACTGCTGTTCAGGAAATGCTGTTGAAAACAAAGAAAACCCGGAGAATCCCCCATGAGGAGATGGACTGGCTGAAAACCTGTCGGTTCTGTCAGATTTTAACTGCCTACTTTTTCCGCGATAGTGGCCCTTTAATAAAAACAGATACTTACCTAAGGAGAGTGAAGCCTCTGGATCCACTAGAGGCCTCCAACGCTTTTCTCTACGGTCTTTTGCCGCTGCCCAGTACACTCCTTAAAGAGGAACTGTAACGACAGGTCTGCTCTACTGCGCAGGCGCAAGTTTCCGGCGCCTGCGCAGTAGAGTGGACCCGACGGAGATCGGGTATTTCCGTCTATTTCCGTGCCGAAAGCAGCCACAGCGCCCCCGCTGGAGCCAGCAAAGGTAAATATTGAATCTACAGTCGGGTCTGTCGCCGGCTGTTCGGAGGGCTGCAGCGAGACCCCCGTGGGACAGAGGACGGCGTGGGAAGCCTCATTAGGATCCGGAGGCTTCCCCCACCCGAGGTGAGTACCCCCCAGGGGAGGTTTTTGATGTTACAGAGTCTCTTTAAAGCAGACACAAACTTTTCCAAAACACACAATAAAACAAATACAGTTGCTAGGAAATTCATTGCTGTGTTCTGTGTGTGTTTAGGGAGCTGAAAATCAAGGCTGTGAGCTGTGTGCTCTATCAGATTATAAGTAAGGCTTAACCCTTTCTGTGCTCCCAGGAATGTGCAGTAAGTTGAAACTTCAGTTTTTTTAGGACTTCCATAAATTGTAATGAATATGTTTTTCCCTAAAGGTTATCATGCTGTGCCTTGTTTTTTAGAGCAGAGTGGAAGTTCTGAGTTTAGTTCCACTTTAACCTCAGGGATGTGCTCGGCTTTGCTGCACCCGTGTGTGCGCGGCCACGCCTGTGCAGTAGTACGCTTGGCTTACTATGCAGGCGTGGCCATACTTTCCTGAAGAGGAGTGCGGCCCTAAGGTTCCTACTCACAAGCCCTTGTTGGTAAACCTAACAAGCTGGTAATTTTCATTGGGGTTGGTCATTTTTTGGGGATCAGCACTCAACAATGGGGACCAGAGGATGGCCTGGGAAGCCCCTATAAGATCCAGAGGCTCCCGGCTTCTTGGATAAGTATTTCTTTTTGTACCCAATATTTTTCTTGGTTACACTTTAAGGGGGAGATGTTCAGACGAAGTGAGCAGGCATATATAAATTGATGAGGAGTGGGGACTAGAAATGAATATTCTAAATTGCATTTTGCGAGGAACGCAGACGATGACGGGGAAGGGGTTAACTCACCCTTGTCTCCGCCTCTGTGCGCTGCCCCTCCACGGTGCGTACCAGCTCTCCAGCTACTTCTGGGTGTGAAGGAGGAAGTACTGAGAGCTGTAAGGCACAGCGGCAGCATCAATGGCGAGTTGACTCTCTTTGCCACAGTCTGCTATGCTTGAAATTCCCATTCTGCTCCGCATCATTTGGAACAGCGTTTCCAGTTCAGAACGCTCACGCCCAATGGGGACCCATAAATTGGTGTAACAGGCTTTTTTTTATTTTTCAGAATTTATATGAAAAAGCTGCTTCTGAACTGGAGCTTTCAGTTTTTCAGTCTGCAGTTAGTGTACACTTTACAGTGGAGATTTCTTAGCCATTAAAATCAGTACCAAAGTTAACAAAAAGAAAGAAAAATAACCTTATAGCCAGTAAAACTATTTAAAGTGACCCTGTATGCACTTGCTTGTGGGGTAAGACTCGGGTCATAACCTGCCTCTTCCTGCCTCACTCATTGGCCAACTATCACTATCTATAGTCATGTGATTTTTATGACAGGATTAGTGGGCACAGGTCTAATGATGGATGGCCAATGAGAGTAGCTTATAGAGGCAGGAGAGGGTGGCCACAATTTATGACTCCGCCCTGAGTCTCACCCCTTAAAGGGCCACTATAGCATGAAAAAGTAAGCCGTTAAATCGGACAGATCTGACAGGTATCGGGCTAGTCCATTCCTCATGGGGGGTTCTCAGTATTTCTTTTACTCTTTTCAAAAGCATTCCTTGAAAGGCAGTTGCTAAGTCTAACACCCAAAATAGTGTGCAAGTGACTAGGGAGGGAAACTATGTTGACAGTTAGACTAAGCAACTGCTGTTCAGGGAATGCTTTTGAAAACTAAAGAAAACTGTGATAACACCCCATGAGGATATGGTCTAGTCCAAAACCTGTCAGATCTGTCAGATTTTAACTGCTTACTGTGTTCGCTAGAGTGGTATTTTAAGGAGGAACTGTAGTGAAAATAACCTTATAACATTTTTTATTATTTTACAATATTTATTTATAAATCAGCTAGTCAGTGTTTGCCCATTGTAAAATCTTTCATCTCTCTGATTTACATTTTGAAATTCATCACAGGTGGTGACATCGTTAGTGCTGTCAGGTGCATCCCTGCGGAATGTTTGTCTCTGAGAATCCTGAAGCCAGTGAAAATACTGGCAGGTCTTCCAGAATGCTCTGGGAGGAGAATTCCGCATAATAAACAGCTTAAGCTGTGACATCATTGGGAGGGCGGGGCTACAGACCAATATACAGCAATATTTAGATATAGGAACAATTTCTGTTGCAGAAACCAGGAAAATTACCATAAAAGTGGGTATCCTGAATAAATTTTACTTCACATATGTCACTACAGGGCCTCTTTAAGGTAACCAGACACTGTACAATTCTTTTTTTGTCTAAATAGACATTGTATAGCCAAAAACATTTAATTGATAATAAATTGAAGTGGATTTAAAGAGGCACTTAAGTCTCGAAAAAAAATGAGTTTTACTCACCTGGGGCTTCCCTCAGCCCCCTGCAGCCGATCGGTGCCCTCGCCGTGTCTCGCTGATCCTCCCGTCCCCGCCGGCGACCACTTCCGGTTTCGCCGTCGCCCCCTATGCTGCTATTGCGGCCACCTGGCCGCATAGGGGTGATATTTTGGCTGGGAACGCGAAGAATCACTCGCGTTCCCATGCCTGTCAGGTCCTGACGGCGAAACCGGAAGTGGTCGCCGGCGGGGACGGGAGGATCTCTGAGACACGGCGAGGGCACCGATCGGCTGCAGGGGGCTGAGGGAAGCCCCCTGGTGAGTAAAACTCTTTTTTTTTTTCGAGACTTAAGGTTCACTTTAAGTATTTATGATCATAATTGCAATCCATATTATGATTGAAACACTGAACTGCAATATTTGTTTTTGGTTGGTCGATCGTAATGTCGAACAAAATGTTGGGATCATAATTACAATCCTAAATACAATCGAAAGGAAATTGTACAGTGTATGGCCAGCTTTGGACAGCTGGACACAGATTCATTTTAAATAACAGATATTCTCATTTTGCCTGGATCATCCTGTGAATAGGTGTAAGCATAAAATACTTCCTGTCTCCAACACAAATCTATATTTCTAAACAGTTACAGAAAATAAAAATACAAAAAATCACAGTGCTTTCTCAAAGGAATATAAAAAACAAAACAAAATCAAAAAGATGTGAACTGAGATCTACTTAAATACAATAAATAATAAATAAAATAATAAAGCTAAATGGGGGCTCAACGGACAATGGAGAAGTAAAACGGCAAATAGACTGTACATCCGCCATCTTAGATTCTCTTCCCCACAATACTGTCTATAAAGGGCGCCACAGTCTCCTTCTGTACAGGAAAGCCACCCGCTTCCATGTTTAGTTTTGGTCTTTGCCAAGGGCGACGTGTAGGGTGAGGAGGAAATGTATATGAAATTTTAGTTTCCCCACACTTTTTTTTTCCGCTGATATATGTATATATATAATTAGGAGGTCTATAGTTTTGCATTCTGTTCGCTTTGCATTGTGGTTTATGATTTTCTGTTGTCCATTTATTTTTTTAGAACAGGTTAGTTTTGAGAGCGTTTGGCTTCCGGTGAAAAGTGGAGAGGACCCCGGCGAAGGGTCCGGGCACGGCATCGGGCTGCCAGGCCTTGAGAATGTCGGCTGTGTTGGTGCTGCTGCTGGTCGGGACTCCGGGCCATACTGGGGGCTTTAGACTCTGGATACTGTGGCTTGAAACCAGGTTGGCGGCTGTGACGGGGCTCGGACTCAGGCTGCTGCCGGGGCTGTTGAGGTTGGCGGCGGAGGGCAGGGAGGCTGTGCTGTCCGGGGTCGGGCTGCAGTTGGACTCTTTGGATTCATCGTCCTCGGAGGAAGACCTCGTGTCTGACTTTTTGCCGCCAGATCCTCCGCTGGAGCCACTGCCGCTTTTGGAATTGGCAGCTCTCTCCTGCTTGCGGAACTTGGCTCGCCGGTTTTGAAACCAAACCTGGAGAAAAAATAAAAGCCAGAAATGTAGATTTACATTTGTAAAATTTGCAGCCATCTTGTTTATTAGAAGCTAATTTTTCAGGATGAAATATTTATTGTTTCACATTATTGAACTTTATTCTTCTTTCCAGTAATGAATCAACATCCCTCTTTTCTCCCGCTCCCCCCTTCCCCCAAAACAGCTTCTGATCCCTAGTCAAAAAAACACAAATTGGATGTATGACTTTTTTTTAAACTACCAATCCCCAAGATTGGTTAATTGGGCCCAGTTTCTTTCATCTTTCTCCAAGGAATTGCTTATGCTTAGTAACGCCAGCAGATGGCGCAATAAAACAAGAGAGCTAATATTTTTCTAAATAAAGTTAAAAAAAAGAACTTTTAAAGAATCCTGCTTACAAAAAGAATCCTATAAAATAAAAAGGCTATAAATTATCTCTAAAAAAAAACAACACACAAAACAAAAAAAAACAGTTATACTTTTAATGTTTGAATTAGTAGTCTAAGACAGGGTAACAGACACCAATTTTCGATTTCTAAAAGAATGCATGAAGAATGCAAAACTAAGTTGAACTACACATCAGGGCACCTAATTTGTGCTTTTTCCTCTTTATTTTATTTATTTATTTATTTTGGAGGGGGGGGGGGGGATAGTTTTTATAGTTTCTAATTAAATAAAAACGTTTTTAACATCTAGCATGTTATTATGTGCTCTAATAATTTGTGGTGTAAATTATTAAATAAATATACATGTAATATAAAAAAATGTAATTTATTACTGAACATTCTTGTCCTGTTGAGATTGATTCCTGTGTCACCTATGAGACCACAAGGAAATAAAGTATATTCTCCTCCCTGTGGACTTTGACAACAATAAAAACCTAACAAGGGTTCTATCACATCTTGGAGCTATCCAAACAAAGAAAATATAATTTTGGGCTTCCTTGGTCACTAAGAAAAATTGGTATAAACTTTCAGTACTAGAGGGAAATATTTTCTGCTCACAGCTGACTACTTGTCCAATAGCATGCCCATTTCTAGGGGCAGGCACCACAGGGGGCAGTATTGCCATGATACTGGACACCTAGAGGCAGAAAGAAGGATCCTGGGAGGTGAGTGACAACTTCTGCTTCACTACCCCTCCCATGCGCTCACCCACCTGCTGCTCTGCCTACCGGGCTCTCAGGCTACCTAAATGGGGGGCTCTCTGGCTACTAAAAGGGAGGGTCGCTCTGGCTAGCAAATGGGGGAGAGGGGGCTCACTGGTTGCCTAAAGTAGGGGAGCTTTCTGACTGCCTGAAGGGTGGGACTTTCTGGCTACCTAAAGGGGGGGCTCTCTGGGTATCTAAGGGGGGATACCCTGGTTACCTAACAGGGACTCTCTGACTACCTAAATGAGGGCTCTCTGGCCATTCCAATATGGAGAGGGGGGGCTCTCTGGCTACCTAAACAGGGGCACTTTGGCTACTGGGGTGCACCTCTGGATACTTGCTTCCAAGAGTGTGCCCGAGTCTATGGAGGGGAGGGGGGTACAATTGATACATCCTCGCTCTGGGAGCTCTGAGGCCTAGAAACTGCCCTGTCCACTAGTACCACATCGGATCTTTAAATGTTGGCATTGTTCTCACTTTCCTCCTGTCCATCGTGTGCCATCCCATAGTCCCTCCTCCCCATCCATGGAAACAGTACAAGCCACATGAATGTATCTGAGCAACATGCCTGCAACACACTGATTGCCTGCAGAGTCGCCATAAAGATCCGGCACAATCCTTATGGGTGACGCTGATCGATGATGTGTGAATGGATGACGTCTGAGTACAACTGATTTCATGGGACCTCCATAGGATAAAATGAAATGAAGAAGTCTCCTGCTATAAATGTAACTCGAATACTTAATTGGGGAATCTAATAGATGCAGTCAATGAGTTTCCACGGTATATGTTGGCACTTTATAAATCAATATTAATAATTAGGTCTGGCTTGCATGTAATTCTAATGCGGTTTGAAATTGGCCAGCTCAAGAGGAAAGTGTACTTGACTGAATTCTAAGTTGCACTCAATTTTCATGCAAGCTAGAATTATTAGCATGTCATTGGGTGTATCTAGGACCCAGCTAAAATGTTTACGCTCATTACAGGGGCGTAACTAGAGGGGGGCCGCCCCACGATCACAGGGGGACCCAGAGCTGTGGGGCCACAACTAGGCACCCCCCCCCACCCCCATAGTGACCTTCAGCATAGGTGGCTAGGTACATGTGCCTTCAGTGTAGGTAGCTAGGTACATGTGCCTTCAGTGTAGGTAGCTAGGTACATGTGCCTTCAGTGTAGATAGTTAGGTACATGTGCCTTTAGTGTAGGTAGCTAGGTACATGTGCCTTCAGCATAGGTGGCTAGGTACATGTGCCTTCAGTGTAGGTAGCTAGGTACATGTGCCTTCAGTGTAGGTAGCTATGTATATGTGCCTTCAGCATAGATATCAAAGTATAGGAACCTTCAGCATAGGTAGCTAGGTACATGTGCCTTCACCATAGGTAGCTAACTATAGGGTGTCAGCCCACCCCCTCGCCCCCCGCACAGATAGACTCAGCAGCAACTTACCAAGTACACCGTGGAATGTAGATCTCTATCCTCCTCCTCCTCGCTGTTCCGGGTGCTCGGCTTCTGCTTATGACGCGCTCAGCGTTATTAACAGAAGCCGGTCACCTAGTCAACAGCCAGGTGGAAGAGAGATATCTGTGTATCCCGCTGGATTAGGTAAGTTGCTGCTGTGTGCCTGCGTCTATCTGTGCGGGGGCAAGCGGTGGAGGCGCTGGAGTCGCTGCGATCTGAGGTCTGATAGCATCGAGGCACCCTGCGGGATGAGAGGACCCTAAGAGAGTGGCGTCGGTGCCATGGCAACTGGCAATGGCGCCATTTTTAAAGTGCAGGGGGGCCTGCCGGGACGTGGATTTGCCCGGCTCCCTGGTGGGCCACTTTGAGCCTGGCATTGGTGGGTTCCCGAGCCCCTCACTGAAGTGATAGCTGTCCCCCCCTGATGGCGGCCCAGGCCACAACCACTAACCTTCCTTCCTCCGATACAGGGGACTACACTTCAGATCAGGTGTTTTGTGGCTACACTTGTTATGGGTGTGAAGATCATGATGGCCGCACTGTTCTTTTTACCCTTGTACAATGGGCCCCAAGGCCTTGAAGGGCATCAAGGGGAGGCAAGGGAAAAAGTGTGAGCATTGGCGGGCTCCATTAAAGTTTTGTTGGGGTTCCCAATGAATTGTAGTTACGCCCCTGTCTCATTATGGTCCAATGGGAAGTGCTGAAGGCCGTTTATTGCTATACTGCCAGGAAACTGGGGTGGAGACAACTCTGCTTTTGGGTCCACATCTGAGCTCTTCATTACCTGCACTCTGGCCTCAGTCAGGTCTATCTTCAACGCCAGCTCTTCTCTGGTGTATATATCGGGGTAGTGGGTTTCTGCAAACACCCTCTCCAACTCCTTCAGCTGTGAGCTGGTGAATGTGGTCCGAATTCTCCTCTGTTTCCTTTTCTCGTTGATACTGGACGGGTCGGAGAAGAACTTGTATGGAACTGCAGAAGAGAAAGAGACATTCCTCATAAATCTGCCACTTCTACAGTAACATAATGGTACCATTTCAATAATGGTGAAAGAATAGCAAGAAAGTTCAAAACTAATCTTCTAAATCAGTATCAGTATCTACAGTATTTCAAAGGAAGAGAGAATAAAAAGGGAATGGAAAAGTAAGCTGAATACAACAGATAACACCATGGAGAATGATGGCACTGTATTCAAAATAATTATAACAATAATTGCAATCATCCTTATTATTTAAAATACAAATTCACTACATTTTTCTTTTTGTTTTGGTTCAGTGGGAAACAGGAAGAACATCTGCCAGGTTTGTACGTCTTGCTTCCTTCCTGCTGAGAAAACTCCCCTAAATTCCTGTTCCTGTAACATGATCACTAGAAGCAGGAAGTGGGGCAAAATCACCAAGAATGTAGACAGTGGAGACAAGTTTTGCCTGCAGGATTTGTTAGCCCACCCCATCCTAAAGACAATAAAAATGTTTATCCTCTATCCCAGGGGTCAGGAACCTTTTTGGCTGAGAAAGCAATAAACGCCACATATTTTAAAATGTATTTCCGTGGGAGTCATACAATATGCTTCAAACTGGGACAGTGTGCATGCGCAGCAGAGGGCTCATGCTTCTGTTGCCATGGTTATGTGTATACATTGATCCGCCGGGCAGCGGCTTCTCTTGGGTTTCAGCAACATCAGCAATTTTCCCTGAGAGCCAGACAGGAGAAATACCGACTAACAGCTTGTACAATTAGCCAGCTGACTTAGAGGTTGATTCACTTTGTAGGATGATATCCCCGCACTTTGGCCCAATAGGCTGCCTGTCAAGTGACAGACAGCCTATTGGGCCAATGAAAGTGCGGGGATATCGTCCTACAAAGTCACTGGACCTTACAGGGTCCAGAGTGGGACAATTGGAGCAGCTGTTAGTTTTGGGGGTAGCACAAGTAAGTTAGTAGTGCATGTTACAGCAGTAGCGTGCCTACTTGGAAAATTTCACTTGTGCTGCCACACTAAGCTGCGCTGCTTGCGCCGTGTAGCTTTGTGAATCAACCCCTAACTGTGAGCCAGATGTAGCCATCAAAAGAGCCACATCTGTCTCCCGAGCCATACGTTCCCTACCCCTGGTCTATCCCCTCTATCTCTAGCCTCTTATCTCCTATTCTCAAAGGGAATTGGTGGTATTTTTCTTTATTATTTATTACTATGTTTTGTGGTAAAAAAAAAAATAGCTTTTAATGTATTTATTTTTTGTGTGTAAAATAAAAAATATTGTAATTTAAGTAGTTTTTGCTATTTATTGGAGCTCCCCCAGCTGGTCTTACTTGTGAGTTTTCTTTTATCTCGGGAACATTCTTGTTTTACTGCTGTGTTGTGACGATAAGACAGCTCCACAGAGAAGAATGAGGCTTAATTATCAACCGCTAGGATGTGTCCCTATAACATGCTAATAATTTTATGCAAAAAAATGCTTAGGATGCATTTTAACAGTCCATTTCCAAACTGCATAAAATTGCATAACATTGGTATACATTTGCATTAACTTGGATTGATTAGCATCTCACTGTCTGACCATCCCTATCGGTCGCCATGCTAGTCCTGATTTCTGTAATGTTAGAGAACTGTTAAAAGTGGACCTGAACTCTTGCACAGGACAGAAGGAAAACAGAGAGACATGCACCCTGTATGTATTTACAGAGTTTAGCCTGTCTAATTCCCCCTGTGACTAATCACAAGTTGTATTTGATCCCTCAGCTGTGTCAGCTGGCTGCCACGGCAGAGAGGTAATTTGTAAACACAGGACGTTAACCCTTTGTCTGCTTTCATGGAAGCAGGAAGTATACACACTAAGGGCATTTTTGCCCTTTTATTTAAACTTGGGCGATTTTCAAAATTGCCCTAAGAAAGCTTGTGCAATGATTCTCTATGACAGAGTTCACATCTGAGCGGTTCGTTTCTGATCCGCTCGGAAAAGGGGTGTATGGGCCATTTTTGAGGCGATTCCGCTTCAATGGTAGGTATAGGAAAAATGCAAAACGCTCACAAAATCGCTTTGTGCAGCGATTACGTTAAGAATAAATACATTGTATTTATTATTTTCCAGGTCAAAGAGTTCACTTCCTGACATGCATCAGGGAGTGAATTAAACAAACTGCTTGGAAAAATGCTTAGAAAACCGCTTAGCACAAAAACGAATCTGCAGGAATGGAAAAAAAAAGACGCATCAAAAACCACCCAACGCTAACGGCCACGCGAATGGAACGCGATGTGAACAAGGCCTTAAACAAGGCATTCTCTCCTGCCTACCAAACTGTCAGTCGTAGCAAAAACAGCAATAATTGGAGCTCCAAAAATCTGTATCTATTCATATGTTCTTCAATGAAAATCATTTTAGTATCAAACAGAAAAGAAAGAATAAAAAAAAAAACATTTCTTTTAATTGCTATAGTTAGAATATGAAAAAATAAATAAGTAACAAATGAGTCAGTAGTAACAGCAACTCTTTTTAACCCAATATATCTATGAAGGTGTCTGGTTTATTAAAGAGAATCTGTACTCTAAAATTCTTACAATAAAAAGCATACCATTCTATTCATTATGTTCTCCTGGGCCCCTCTGTGCTGTTTCTGCCACTCCCTGCTGCAATCCTGGCTTGTAATTGCAAGTTTTAGGCAGTGTTTACAAACAAAAGACATGGCTGCTAACCAGCTTGTGATAGGCTCAGATAAGCTCAGTCTGCGACTCATACAGAGCATGAAGGGGGCATGGACATTTAAAGGGTGTGTATAGCTTCTCCCTCTCATAAGCAGAGCAGCACATTCTTGCCTGAGCTGACAAAGCTGACAAAGGAAAGAAGATTATATTATATAACAGAGATACTACAGCCACTGTGCAACTAGGAAAGGCTGCAGTAAGACAGAGCACATTAGAACAGGTATAGGAACTAATAGGATAGAAGAAATAAGGCTGAACATTTTGTTACAGAGTCTCTTTAAGTAAGATTTTTATCATGTTAAAGGACACTTTTACAAAGTTGATATTGAAATTAAGAAAAAATATACATGCTATGATGCACACAACCAGTAATATATGGTAAATGGACTATTGAGTGTACGCATACACCTCTCCATCCCTCTTATCAATGCAAGTGGCCTGTTGAAAAAAAAAATTGAAGCATAAAAAGTTTACTGTTCATAGCCTTAGCGATCACGCTTTTTGTGTAAGAGTGCACTACATTAAACAACCAAGTAGCTCTTGCCCCAACCAGATTTGGTCATGTGACATCCATCCTACTGTGCCTAAGCTCAGGAGGAAGTTGAATTGCAACGTGAAAAAATGACTAAATTTAACAGAAAATAAATGAGATTGTTTATTTTTTGTAAGGCTGATGGGGTGTGTGCTCGACTAATCTAGATGAACTAGGATTTTGATGAAAGGCCTGTTCTAATTGGATAAACCTGATACGTTCATTACAAGGAATGGGAAAGATCCATGGCAGCTTCGCTGGAAAGAGCAGCACCGATCCAGAGAGAATACAGAAGCGCCCTCTAGAGGCCTGGAGGGATTGATGTTACATCAATGTCTGACAGACAAATAGAACAATATGGTGGCACCGCAGTGTCCAGCTTTCACATGTGCAAGAAAACATATGGTGCAAATCTGAGGAAAATCATTATAGGTAAAGTATTAGCCATAAATGTAGTGTAAATGTATAATATTTATCCCAATGCATATGTGTCCTCCTCCCTCCTTGCCCCATCCACTTACCTCTGCTACCCACCTCCAATGTGGACTCACCTATCACCACTCACCTGTCCTACCAACCCACTGTGATCTCTCCCCTCCCCCACTCAACTTCACCAACCAACCCCAATGTGGGTTCATCTAGCACCACCTTCCTTTCCTATCACCCCCGGTGTAGCCTCTCCCTTCCCCCCCCCCCTCAACTTTACCACCCAACTTCAATGTGTACTCACCTACAACCACTTTCCTTTCCTATTACCCCCGGTGTAACCTCTCCCTTCTCCCACTAACCTCTGCTACCCACCCCCAATGTAGGCCTACTTACCACCACTAACCTGTTTTGCCACCTCACTATAATCTCTCTCCTGCCCCGCTCACCTACACAACCCACCCCAATGTGGGTTTGCCTACATCTACACAATGTGTGCCCAGCAGCAGCGGTGTAACAATAGCCCGCAAAACCCACGCCATCATGGGGAGGCCCAAGTGGCCCGTGCCTTTCAGCAAAGACAGAGTTAAATGCAGAGCGTTATGCAGAGCGTTCAGTTTAACCAATCACACTGTGTCACATGATGTCTGTCACATGACAGGAGCTGCCTGGTGATTGGCTGCACAGCGTGCAGCTATACTGAAGAGGAATGAGGAGGACCTGTCCCACTGCTGGAAACAGGTCATGCATAACACCCCTTAGATAGCAGTATTTGGTTGTGCCCAGTATTACTTATATATCTGCTCACTCACACAGACATCTGCTAGGGGAGAGTTTCAACTATTCCTCATGCCCAACATAGCAATATACTACAGCACATCCCAAGTCATGCAAGCCTGTTACCCTCTGTAGGACTGATATTGCTTTATTCTCCTATTTATTTATTTTAATTTTTTGTTCTGTTTTAAAGAATGTCTCCTCTTTACTCACCGATTCATGTAATTCATTTTATTACTATTATCATTATGATTATTTAGTGTTTACAGGGCATATTTATTGGAATGTTCTGATGGGCTTCATTGTAGTAGATAAATCTGCAGTATATCTCTTATTTGTTATAAATATATAATAATCAATATTATATAATATAAAACCAGCCCAGTCCTGCAGGATTCAATCACTGTAACTTTATGGATACATTGTTCCTGCCTCTGGGTAGTTAGTGCAGGCAGCATCTCTTCTGATCCTGTCCCCGCTGGCTGTCACAGGTGAGGATCAGTCTATGTTTGGCCACCCTCAGATTACAGAGGAGTGAAAATACAGCCCCAGCTTTATAGTGCACATCAGTTGTGGCCCCCAGCTGGGCCCCCCACCGTGCCAGTAATGGCAACAATGTAACAGTGCACATGGAGGGAAACATGCAAATTGCTGGGGAATTACTGGAATCTTTGAAGCCCAAATCCTTTCTGAAGTTTAATCCCCAGCAGGGGGCGGTGCTGGCCCAAGTGACTGTAGGGGGCGGTATTTATTTATAAAATAAATGGGGGGAGGCACTGCAGATTTATTTACTGCAATGTAGCCAATCAGAATGTCATAGTGTCAATTAGTAATCAGTCACATGACACTATTAAGTCATTTGAGTTGTTTAAGTCAAGTTTGCAACCACATTTTTTTTACCAAATTTCCTTCTTAGTAATATTTTACAAGGGCTCCCTTTGACCCGCTACAAAAATACTAGTGGTTCTGGTTCATCGTAATTTAACTTGGTACTCTGTAACAACATGGCAGCCAGTGGCGTAGCTAAGGAGCAGTGGGCCCCGATGCAAGTTTTACAATGGGGCCCCCCAAGCACTCTATACGTAACAATTGATACGGCGCACCAAAACCTGCCAATGGCAACCACAGTGTCAGAGGTGCAAGAAGGGGATGGGGAACAGTTTGTTAAGGATTACAACGATTCAAAGTATCTATAGAAGTGATTATTATGAGCACAGGACCAATAGAGAGCTAATACTGTAGTTGAGGGAGGGCCCTTCGGGGCCCCTCTGGCCCAAGGGCCCCGATTCAGTTGCTACCTCTGCAACCCCTATTACTACGCCCCTGAATTGGCAGCTATATTACTGATTGTTCTACCAGAGACATAACACACGTTGTACACTAGCAGCCCCCCTTATGCAAGCAGCGTAACGCAGTGTACTAGGCTAGCAACGCAGGAGTTACCTAGTAATAATGGTCACACTAGTTTTGCTTTTACATTCCTGGCGTTATTATTATCGGTTAAAATTGCTATGGGCTACTCGCGTACAGCAACTTTACCAACATTTTCGTGAATTGACCCCAATAGCCCTTATTCATTTCACTTTTTCTCCTTAGTTTTCACCAAGGAGATAATTTTTCATCTTTTGTTTAAAGGATACTCGAACTGAAATGTGACATGATGAGATAGACATGGGTATGTACAGTGCCTAGCACACAAATAACTATGCTGTGTTCCTTTTTTTCTTTCTATGCATGAAAGAGTTAAATATAAGGTATGCAAGTGGCTGACTCAGTCCTGACTCAGACAGGAAGTGACTACAGTGTGACCCTCACTGATAAGAAATTCCAACTATAAAACACTTTCCTAGCAGAAAATGGCTTCTGAGAGCAAGAAAGAGATAAAAAATGGGAATTTCTTATCAGTGAGGGTCACACTGTAGTCACTTCCTGTCTGAGTCAGGACTGAGTCAGCCACTTGCATACCTTATATTTAACTCTTTCATGCATAGAAAGAAAAAAAGGAACACAGCCTAGTTATCTGTGTGCTAGGCACTGTACATACACATGTCTATCTCATTATGTCACATTTCAGTTGGGGTATCCTTAAAAATATCTTTTGTGCACTCTGTGGAAAAAGTACCAAAAAGTAGGTGAAAAAGGCATCGTACTGATAAAGGGCCATATGCAATTTTCTCCTGAGTTTTCTCCTGACCTAGGCGATAATTTCTCATCTTTGATTTAAAATAACTTGTCAGCACTTTGCAATGGCAAAAATACCAGTAGGTGAAAAAGTACTGACAACATTATTTGGGGTATTTGTTGGCTTGTTGGTGGTTTAAAAGGCATTTTATGACAAGTTGTGAAAATATCTCCTAGGAGAAAACGTGGGAGAAAAAGAGAATTGGATTGGGCCCAATGGAGTTTTCTCCTAGGTGATGTTTTTTTTACAACTTGTCAATAAAATACCTGCTCAACCCCCAGCAAGCAAGAAAATACTCAAAATAATTTTCATAGTACTTTTTCCCCTACTTTTCGGTACTTCTTCACTTGCAAAATGATGAAAAATAATTTTGAATAAGCCATCTGTGGTGTAGTGGTTAGCGCTCTCGCCTTGCAGCGCTGGGTCCCCAGTTCGACTCCCAGACAACATCTGCAAGGAGTTTGCATGTTCTCTCTGTGTCTGTGTGGGTTTCCTCCATGCATTCCAGTTTCCTCCCACATCCCAAAAACATACAGATGAGTTAATTGGCTTCCCACTAAGGCTACGTTCACATCATAAATTGCAAGCACTGAGCGATTTCTTTAATCAGAGGTGCCAAGCGTTTTCTTGACTCCGTGCTGTGTATCACTCCTGTTATTTATTGCCTGAAGAAGCGGGACTTTGCCTGCGAAACGCGTTGCAACTTTTCTTGGGAGTATATAAATAAATTGTCTACTACTTTAAATCGACAGTACATGTGTCTGTTTTGGGTTGGCTGGTCCACCACCGCAGCCCAAATGTTTTAACTTTTTAGCGATTTTTTATCCTACTGGCGCCTCTGTACAACTCTGCGATTTCTTTAATCGCCTTTCTAAGCGCTTCTTTAAGCACTTTTGCAGAGCAATATTTTTTTTTCACTTCCTGACATCAGTCAGGAAGTGAACTCTTTCACCCGGAAAAGAATAAATACAATGTATTTATTCATAGAAGCGCTCGGGGGAAATCACTATACAAAGCGATTTCTTAAGCGCTTTACAATTTCCCTATACCTTCCATTGAGCCAAAGCACAAAAAAAAATTGGTACAGGCAGCACTTTTGGAAGAGGATCAGAATCGAACCGCTCATATGTGAACACTTTCATAGGGAATCATGGCACAAGCGCATTTAGAGCAATTTCTAAAATCGCCAGCGCTTAAAAAAATACGCAAACGCTCTTAGTGTGAACAAGCCCTGAAAATTGGCCCTAGAAAACGATACATACACTACACGATACATACATTGATATATGACTGGTAGGGACTAGATTGTTGAACTCCTCTGAGGGACAGTAATGTGACAAGACAATATACTCTGTACAGCGCTGCGGAAGATGTCGGCACTATATACATACTAAATAATAATAATAAAGATAAAAAATTATCTCCCAAGGGAAAACTCAGGAGAGTAAATGAATCGCATATGGGCCAATGTGTTTTAAGAATGTAAAACTGTACTTTATAAACTGAAAAAAATAATTATGGTTATAATTTCAGAATGTATTTTTTTGTTTAAGCAGGTGTCACACGTGAAAGGATCGCACACGATTTTCGCACATGCAGAATTACATTAGATATGACAGCCCATTCTAGCCTATCAGCTCGTTCACTTTGACATGCAGTTTCCTCGTGATGGAAGACAGCTTCCCACATGCAGTGTTGTACCACACGCTACGCATGCTGCCCACTAGGTAATAATTGACTACGTTGTTTAACCACCTGCGTTCATCTCCGTTATAGCACGCAGGAAAATTACATGCAATTCCCTCACGCCGTAAGTGGGAACCGTCCTTTACAATTTTTCCATAAGGTCTTTTTTTTCCATAAGGTCATTAAAGTGTTTTTTTTTGTTGTGGTTTCAGACATTTTTGTATTAAAGTATTTTGTGGTGGTTTCAGATTTTTTATCATTTCATTGTATTTGTGGTGTTCCCAGTAATTTCTCATTAAAATGTTTTTTTTTTTTTTTGTTTGTTTGTTTGTTTGTTTTTTTTGGGGGGGGGCATCCTTTCAGAAACTTTTATTAAAATGTTTTGTGGTGGTCTCAGTAATATTTAGTTAAAGTGTTTTTTGGTCTTTTCACAAATTGTTTTGTGGTGGCTTCAGTAATTTTTGGTTAAAGTGTTTTTTGTTGGTTTAAAACATTTTTTATTGAAGATTTCTGTGGTGATCTCAATAATTTCTTATTAAAGTATTTTGTGGTGGTCTCGGAAAGTTTCATCTTTGTTGGGAAATATTGAGGAGTGGGTAAAGCTAGCCTGTTTCTGTGAAAAATAGAATGATTGAATAGACTGACAGCTCACTGGCCCAATCAGCATCATATTTCCACTGATTAATATTGCTGTGTAATAACTGTACTCTGGGGTCACCAATTGTAAATAAATGTCAGTGTTGGAGCCCCTGAAACTTTGTAGTACGATATTTAAAGCACTCTTGTCTCTTTTCACACTTGATGGGCTCTTCTCCTGCAGACTTCAGATTAGTGGGGCTGCAGTTCTTTCCCTGAACTCAGTGTGTCATTCTTGAGATATGGTAACTTACTGGTAAGCTGTGCCAGGGCATGTTGGTCAGAAACCGACCCTCTCTCCCTCATCTAATTATCTGCAACCATTCTTATTTGTTTTCCCAAAACAGACTTTATGAGAGAAAGCAGGAAAAATGATTTGTTTCCTATTAATATGTCTGATTAGAATCAGTACAGAGTGTAAACCCTTGTGTCTGGGAAAAGGCAGAGTGCTTGTTTTGAAAACAGCAGGAAAGGCAGTAACTGTAGTGTTTAAATAATTTATAATCACTTCACTCTGTGTGTAGTGGGGGATGTGCAAAGCCCGATTTCTACAGTAAGGGCTTAGATTTCATATTTTCCACTGAACATTACTCAGGAATGGTAGTGGTGATATAAAAGCCAATGGATTATGGTGGTTATCCCTTTTGTTTTACAGAACTAGTTGCCTAAATCCCACAATGGACACTGCGCATAATTAGGATTATCTGCCTGTGTATGTGTAACAAGTTTAATTGGCTTTCCCTTACCAAAACTGGCCAACATTTGGAAGACTGGATTAGACTGAAAGCCTCGCTGACAGACTGGGAATGCGTTCTTCCATTATAAAAATAAGTAATAATACTAATATTATTTAACCTACAACTTGGATGTACTTATATTCATTTTTTTTTTTTTTATTGTATGATTTCTACTGAAATTCCAACAATGCAGGAGACAATACATGCCACATATATACAAAGAAAACTCAACAAGTTTCTATAGTTTTCTGTATACCTGCAGATATGCAACTAATGTTTACTTTTTTTTAATAATTAATGACAGGTATTTTTTGCAAACCATCTTTGTCTTTTTAAATATAGTTTTTTTTGTTTATTTTTTTGTTTTGTTTTATTTTTTGGTATACTCCACAAAAATAATCACCTGTCCACATTTAAGCTCAAAAAAATATTTTAGCTCATCTAAAAAGAAAATAAGCTAGTTTCTCATTTGACAACTTTTTTATTTTAACCCCTAGTGCAGAGAAAATTCCTCATTTCTAACAGATTCCCAGGCATTTTATAATCCCCTCACCATCACAGGAAACAAATCAGATACCATGTAGGAGTGATTCAATATCTTTGAGAATGTCTTCTAGTTGTCTTAATTTTCTTTGTAAATGGGGGGAACCATCCCAGAAATGATTACTTTATTTTGGTGAATTTAAAACTATGAACATCCGTGCTGCTCTTAGGTAATGCAGGTGTGAAAAAACATATTACTCATGCAGGAAAAGGAAAATATCTGGGCTGTACAAACAGAGAACAGATTCCAGGCTTCAAAAATATTCAGTACAATTTGTGTTTACAGTGCGACTAGGAAATGAACAGCTGGCTGTGAAGTGAGATGAAAAGGTGATTTTTATATTTACAATAAGATTCAAAAATATTTGCAGAGCACTGATGAATATCAATAGCATTTATTTATTTATTTATTTTTGTAAACTTTGATTCTCCCTTTTTACAAAGGATACTATTTGCATCACTAAAATAATTGTTCTGCCTGCTGGCAGGCTTCTGATGCCGATGCAACAGACCAGGGCTGTGTGCCGATGCTGGTTTCATTCTGCTTGTCATTTTAACCCTATGTATATATAGGCTGCCACTGCTGACCTCTTAGTAAAAACAGCAGGTATATAACATATGGGCTAGATGCTGACCCAATATAAAATATAAAACTATTAATTCTCCACTCTGTTCTGATTCTCCTAACATGCACACGTGATACAGAGGAAGTCAGTATGTGTTTAAAGAGACACTGTAGCGAAAAAAAAATTATGATATAATGGATTGGTTGTGTAGTACGGATAATTACTAGAATATTAGAAGCAAAGGAAATATTCTCATATTTTTATTTTCAGTTAAGGCTGTATTTACAGTGGGACGTTGCGTTTTAATGCAACGTTAGCGTCGCAACGTGTCTGCGTTAAGAGGTAACACACTGCAAGCAATGAGTTACCACAATGCAACATTTTTAATGTGACTTTAACGTCGCACTGTGAACGGCCCATAGGATTAGCATTGCGGTGCGGTAAGCTGCGTTATAAGACTTTATAACACGCAACCATAATGTCCCACTGTGAATGCGACCTATATAGTGTTGTTTATAACAATGCATCATTCTCTAATATTTGCAGTTTACACACTACTCAGCATTCTGAATGATTTTTACAGAGCAGGCTGTGAACTTTTGACCTGTCCTGTGCAGAAGAAAAAACGATATAGTGACTGACAGTTGAGATAATAAGCTTCCAAAGACAGAGCTCTCTGCGACTTTGAAAGTCGTGGAGCTCAATGGCTTATTTGCATAGATAACAACTGAAGTTTCTTAACTCTTCCTGTACTGGAAACAGTATTAGACTTATGTCTCTGCTCCTAATGTTTTATTTCTTAGCTGTACTACACATAGAAATCATTATATCATAATTTATTTATTTTTTTTGCTTCAGTGTCTCGGAGCTGAAAGTTAGAATTTGAGATGGTCAGATGCTGATAATTCTGTCTTGCATGCAAATATAATGCAAGATGTATGCATCTTGAATTTGGACCAATTAAAATCAGCAGGATGTACGCTTGATTGGCCAAATTCAAAACTGCATACAAAATGTATTCAATTTGCCTGAAAGACGTAATTATTAGCAACCGATTTACCATCACTGGTTATAATATCAACCTCCAACTTTATTTTTTTTTTATTTTCATAAAGGCTGTATTTTAAGTGACAGAGATTTCCTATTTACATGTTCCAGGAAACACCATATCTGCTTAGACCTGGGGGTGTATATAATCTAATGTCAGTCTCTGGTGAGGAGTGTCTTGTGAGCCAATCATACTCAATATATTACAATAAAAATTGCTGATGATATATTCAAAATACTTTTTTTAAACAGTACTAAAAAAAATCCCAGATGAATAAATAATTAGTGAATAAAAACAGCAGACATCCTGATGTGCAATTTGTAGCCAATAAGGAATACATGTTTTATACTGGACACAAATTATGTATCAGGATGTCTGCTGGCATTATTTATAAATGATTGATTCATCTGGGACTTTTTAGTATTTTTGTAGTAAAAATTAAATTTTAAGTATTTCCTGCTAGTGGCTAAGTCCCTAAGTTTTCATTATTGCTATATACTGGCTTTAATATGAGAGGGGTGGACCTTTTACTGCACGCTACAATATTTTTGTTTGTTTTTACAATCAAGTGTTTTTTGTTTTCTTTTTTTTTTTGTGTGTTATTTTTGTCTACTGGAGTTTAAAAAACAAAAGCAAATATTGCTGTCACCTGCTTCTCTTCTGTCACCCAGGAAATAGCGGAGTTTAATGTCACCGCACTGCTCCAGGCTACAGGGACAGATGAAGATGTCTCTCCTAATAGAATAGTCTGACAGTGAGCTTGCAATGAAATATGTGCTGAAATGTATTTTAAATGGTAACTCCCCAGAAAGCCATAATTTTCTGGTGGTAATATTGTGATAAATAGCAGCAAAACTGTTTAATCGATGGTGAAATTTAGTATTGAAGTAAAGCTGTGAATAAAATAAGACTTTTTTGCCACTTCTCTGTACTAAAAATCTACTATTTTATATTGGCTCAATTAAAATGTATATAGCCACAGGTTTATTTTTATTTTTACAAAAAGAGTAAATAGTATTTATAGCCCCCCCCCCCCCCCCCCCAAAAAAAAAAGAATCAGTGGTTAAAAATAATAAACTCTTGAATGTTTAATATAACAACAAATGGTCAATAAGACTGACATTTGAATTAAAAAGTAGAGAGACATGATATATATTATTTGAAGATGCTATTAACCAATTTTAACAGCAATTTTTTAACAAGAAAAAATGTGAATTCATAATTTTATTTTTACCAGTTTTGGTATGAAAATAATGGTTTGGTATAATGATATTCCATTTTTTTTGTCTAAAATATTAATATTTTTGTCTTTCTTTCTTTAAACTATAATCAAATTCTTTATTTTGAAAACCAAACAGGATTTTTTTTACAGTGGCACCTACTTCTCTTAAACAAAAATATCATAGTGAATAATAAAATAAACAACTATTACACAATAAGGAATTGGGACAAAAAATAATGTTGCTCTGAAATAAAAATCCTAATAGCAATATATGAATTCCATGATAATGCAAGTTCATTTTCAGTGCTAAAATGGTCAGTTTACAAATAATTACATTTATAAACTGTTTTAAGAAGGCAAATTTCACCAAATGATTAAACAAATGGCAGCTCAAACCATCCTCTGTTATTTTTTAACAATATGGGAGAAAAGCGCTTTACAAATGTTATTGTATTGTAATATATATATATATATATATATATATATATATATATATATATATATATATATATATATATATATATATATATATATATATAAAATTTACATTCTAAAACATCAATTTTACAATCATATAAATTATTTTTGTTCCAATAATATTTATTATAAAAAAAATTGCAAGCAAGCGGGATATGTGATATCACTATTTACTTGGATTTTAATAATAATAAATTGTTATTTTAACAGAAATTGTATGATGTCCAAATTAATTATTAGCAATGGTTTGATGACATATTTGTGTACGCGCTGATTTAAAAATGAAAGTTATGCAAAATGCCATTTAATAGTTTATTTACTTAGTTCTCATATAGTAACAACATAATTATGATATAAATCATGTTCACGAACCAATCATACAGCAAAAGCTTTGCTTTTGTCTAACAGTTGAATGGTGATTGTAGACTGATGCCGTGGTGCAATTCTGATTGTTATTATTATTATTATTATTATTATTATCTAGTGATGCTTTTACAGGGGTGAATTATTTTAGAAAAGGAAATTATAAAAATCTGTACCTGCACAACAGCATCAAATTATTTTACAACTATGAAAACATTTTGTTATTGAACTCAGAACTCCATATTCTAAAATCCTTCTCAGCCACGTCACAAATAGCTGCCTGTCATTGTATCTTCACCTCCTGATGGGAGATGGAATAACAAGAAACAAAAAAATAAAAGTGAAAACAAATCACTTTTAAACCCTGTGCAAAAGGAGGCAAATCCTGCTAATTTTGGAATAGCCCCCATTGTTTGTGTATTGACCCCATACAGGGTGCCTTTATTATGGCTGTTGCATGGGCTTCATTATTGTGTGTCTGTTCAATACTGATATAATATCAGTGACAACAGGATATTACAGCCATATAATGCAATGATCATCCAGCTACTGACCAACTCCATTTGATAAATGAATATACTACACAACCCCAGAGTTTAACAGCTTGACATTAATGATCTATCCAATATCTATCCAAGTGCTTATTGTTCGGTTGGCGACTGACTGAGGTAATAAGATAGATAGATAGATAGATAGATAGATAGATAGATAGATAGATAGATAGATAGATAGCAACAAAATAGACTTTGCTAAGAAATAGCGGTGTTTCTAGAATTATAATAAATTACTGATTATTGTACACTTATAAGGTAAGAGGAACAGTTAGCTTTTGCAATTCAAAAAGTTGAGGTATGGGGGAAGGGAAAATTGGGAACTTTTGAAGACAATAAAGTTATAATTGGTCATTTCAATTTAAACTCCTCTGGGTCACATGGGTGAAAAGAGACACAAAGTATTTGTAATAGTATTGTGTTAATTTAACAAAGGGTGAATTCGGCAGAAAGTTGGAATTTTGTCAAGTCAATTATAAGAGTGAATATATAATTATATTCAGAAGTTATTAGGGAGATAGAAGAGGTTGGTTATAGTACTTCTAAAGACAGAAAGGATGAATATGTATATACTTTTGTACTTTGCAGATAATATTCTATAATACAGAATAGTTACAAGACTAGATTTATGTACAAATACTGTATAGGATTACACCTTTGAGTTATTAGGGTGATGGGAGGAAGTTTTAGGTACAAAAGACACTAGAATTCAGTAGGAATAGTTCCTTCACATATTGGGGTGAAAAGAGATAGTTATTCTATAGATAACTACATGAATGGCATGAATATCGTACAAATAAATTACACTGTTCACCCTCGAGTTATTAGGGTAATTGGGAATGTTAACTCTGTAATATAGTAAACTTCGGGGATGTGAAGAGGGGTCTCTACTGTTATATGTGGATGGAATAGGGTGGGTGGTTCCGTTTCACAGATCATCCCAGGAATATTAAATGTACAAGCATCAAAGTAAGGAGAGATTACCCATTTCGTAAGGTGTGGGTTGGTGGTCTGGCAGTACCCCCTCCCTTCAGGAATAAGTTATGTACACACAGTAAAGAAATGGAGGGTCTCTTACCTGTGGCATAGGGTGATGGTTGGTGGTCTCAAAGAGCCCCCAGGAATAAGTTATATACATACAGTAAGTATTGGGTCTCTTACCTGTGGAGTAGAGTGATGGCTGGTGGTCTCAGAGCCCCCCAGAGATGTTATATACGTACAGTAGGTATTGGGGGGTACCTTACCTGTGGAATAGGGCAAGGGTTGGTGGTCTCAGAGCCCCCCAGGAGTAAGTTATGTACATATAGTAGGTTTGGAGGTCCCTTACCTGTGAAGTAGGGTGAGGGCTGGTGGTCTCAGAACCCCCCCCCCCCTGTAATAAGTTATGTAAATGGGGGGGTCCCTTACCTGTGGAGTAGGGTGAAGGATGGTGGTCTCAGAGCCCCCCAGTAGTAAGGTATGCACATACAGTGATATATTGGGGGGTCTCTTACCTGTGGAGTAGGGCGATGGCTGGTGGTCCCGCAGAGCCCCCCACTACTAAGTTATATACATACAGTAATATATTGGGGGGGGTCTCTTACCTGTGGAGTAGGGTGAAGGCTGGTGGTCCTGCAGAGCCCCCCAGTAATAAGTTATTGTATATAGTAAGTATTGGGGGGGTCTCTTACTTGTGGAGTAGGGCGAGGGCTGGTGGTCCCGCAGAGCCCCCCACTAATAAGTTATTACATATAGTAAGTATTGGGGGGGGTCTCTTACTTGTGGAGTAGGGCGAGGGCTGGTGGTCCCGCAGAGCCCCCCACTAATAAGTTATTACATATAGTAAGTATTGGGGGGGGTCTCTTACCCTTGGAGTAGGGTGAGGCTGGTGGTCCCGCAGAGCCCCCCAGTAGTAAGGTATATACATACAGTGATATATTGGGGGGTCTCTTACCTGTGGAGTAGGGGGAGGGCTGGTGGTCCCGCAGAGCCCCCCAGTAGTAAGTTATATACATACAGTGATATATTGGGGGGTCTCTTACCTGTGGAGTAGGGGGAGGGCTGGTGGTCCCGCAGAGCCCCCCAGTAGTACTGAATGGAGTAGTGGTTAAGGGCTCTGCCTCTGACACAGGAGACCTGGGTTCGAATCTTGGCTCTGCCTGTTCAGTAAGCCAGCACCTATTCAGTAGGAGACCTTAGGCAAGTCTCCCTAACGCTGCTACTGCCTATAGAGCGCGTCCAAGTGGCTGCTGCTCTGGCGCTTTGAGTCCGCCAGGAGAAAAGCGCAATATAAGTGTTCTGTGTTTGTCTGTGTTTAGTAGTAAGTTATATACATACAGTGATATATTGGGGGGGTCTCTTACCTGTGGAGTAGGGGGAGGGCTGGTGGTCCCGCAGAGCCCCCCAGTAGTAAGTTATATACATACAGTGATATATTGGGGGTCCCTTACCTGTGGAGTAGGGCGAGGGCTGGTGATCCCGCAGAGCCCCCCCCCCCCCCAGTAATAAGTTATATACATACAGTGATATATTGGGGGGGTCTCTTACCTGTGGAGTAGGGTGAAGGCTGGTGGTCCCGCAGAGCCCCCCAGGAATAAGTTATGTACATACAGTAGTATATTGGGGGTTCTCTTACCTGTGGAGTAGGGCGAAGGCTGGTGGTCCCGCAGAGCCCCCCAGTAATAAGTTATGTACATACAGTGATATATTGGGGGTCTCTTACCTGTGGAGTAGGGCGAAGGCTGGTGGTCCCGCAGAGCCCCCCAGTAATAAGTTATGTACATACAGTGATATATTGGGGGTCTCTTACCTGTGGAGTAGGGGGAGGGCTGGTGGTCCCGCAGAGCCCCCCAGGAATAAGTTATATACATACAGTGATATATTGGGGGGGTCTCTTACCTGTGGAGTAGGGAGATGGCTGGTGGTCCCGCAGAGCCCCCCAGGAATAAGTTATATACATACAGTGATATATTGGGGGGATCTCTTACCTGTGGAGTAGGGGGAGGGCTGGTGGTCCCGCAGAGCCCCCCCCAGTAGTAAGTTATATACATACAGTGATATATTGGGGGGTCTCTTACCTGTGGAGTAGGGGGATGGCTGGTGGTCCCGCAGAGCCCCAAGGAATAAGTTATATACATACTGTGATATATTGGGTGGGGGGTATCTTACCTGTGGAGTAGGGCGAGGGCTGGTGGTCCCGCAGAGCCCCCAGGGTACAGTTGGCAGTGGTGAGTGGGGGGCACCCCGGGTTGGCAGTGAAGCTGCTCCTGATGGGGTTGTACTGGAAGGTGTTGGCTTGGCTGCAGGGGCTGAAGTCCGCATAGGCAGAGGCTTCCATGGCCGCCATACACGAGTCGTACGAGTTGAGGTAGGAATAATCCATTTTGTACATAGAGGGTCCCGGCTGTGATGAGGGGCACAAGCTGTGTGTGGGGCGCCTCTTGCTAAGGGCACATGTCCTGCTGCTCTGACCGCGGAGCTGCCTCTAATACACCTCCTGCTGGATGGCCACAATGACAAGGAGGTGCTCTGCTTTACATGACAATGCCAGGCAAGTGTGCAGGGGGCGGGGCCACGGGCCTGGCCACGCCCACTGCCAAGAGGGGCATTAACCCCTCACTGGACCTCCACCTCCCTCCAGGTCCCTGCACAGTCAGGAGTGACATTAATGCTGCTGGTGGGTCAACTTCCCCCTGCAGAGGGCAAAAACAGCACTTAACCCCTTCATGGCTTATTGCCCTGCAGAAGTACCCCTCCTGCCAAATCCATCACCTCCAGTCTACAGCCAACAGGGGGAGATACATCCGTGTGACTCCCATCCCTCCTTTCTCTTCATCCATCCCCCCCTCTATATATCCCTCCATCCATTCCTCCTACCTCTTCATCCATCCATCCATCCCTCCTACCTCTTCATCCATCCATCCTTCCCTCCATCCATCCATCCATCCATCCATCCCTCCCTCCCTCCCTCCCTCCCTCCCTCCCTCCCTCCATCCATCCCTCCTACCTCTTCATCCATCCCTGCATCCATCCTACCTCTTCATCCATCCATCCATCCATCCATCCATCCATCCCTCCCTCCCTCCATCCATCCCTCCTACCTCTTCATCCATCCCTCCTACCTCTTCATCCATCCCTCCATCCATCCCTCCATCCATCCCTCCTACCTCTTCATCCATCCATCCATCCCTCCCCCCATCCATCCCTCCTTCCATCATCCATCCCTCCATCCATCCCTCCCTCCATCCATCCTCTTCATCCATCCCTCCATCCATCCTCTTCATCCTCTCTCCTCCAGACAAGCAAGTTTAACCCTTCCTGGCTCTTCCCCATTCATAAGATTCTTATTTAACCCCTTCCTGTTTCACACTCCCATCCCTCGGAGTGCAGCCAGTCCTTTACCTTCTGCCATACCCTCCGAGATGTATAGCCCCCTGCCCACCCCTCAGAGGAGAAATATAAGGAGGGGTGCATGTAACCAATTGTAGACTCAGAGCCCATCCTATATGTTTTTTATTTAACCCCCTCTAGTCTCCTAGACTCACAACATACTCTATGCAGAACCCCTCTTCCCGAATCCCAACCTTCAGGGTAGAGAGGACATACCCCCTACTGGCAGATTATGGGAGTTGTACCCCCTCTGCTTCCCTGGTGGTGACCCTGCGGGTGATGTTTACCCCTTGCCTGCCGGCCTCCTATTAGAAGCTGTCTGTAACTTCTTCTTGGCTGCAGAGAGCCCTCTATCCTCTCCGCCTAACTGCTGCATCCAAAGCGGAATAAAGGGGAACTGTAATGGGTAACGCCTCGGGGGAGGAATAGGGTTATATAACCCTCTCGTGGCTCATCACTCTGTAGAGATAATCCTATTTACCCCTTCCTGGCCGGTGCGCACCTGCCACTTCCCCATCCTGCCCTGCCTGTAGGGGGTGAGAGCTGCATGTACCCCCCTGTACTCCCCGCTGGAGGATGAGGATGGTGGGACACCGCCCTGCAGATCTGAAATTTGCCATTAACCCTTGCGCCCGGGACCCCCGCAGGACAGGGGGAGTATTTAACCCCTAGTAGGAACAGATTAGGTACAATGATTCCTGTCTGACTGGTAACTTTCTCTTAGTGTAAAAATAAAACAGATGTAATTACACTGGATGGATTTAACCCCTTACTGGGGGGAGGGCAGACATTTCGTTTAGCTGCCGTCTGTAAGTCCCGGTGGCATTTATCACACTCTGCTTCTCCCCAATAATTACACCCGGCAATTTAATCAGCCATAAATAAATCTCCCCGTGAATGGAAGGATTCCAGAGGCGAACAAATCAAATCGCTTCATTAAGTGAGGAATTCAGAGGAGGAGACGGTGGGAACGGGGCACAGCCGGCCGCCGACACCATCAGTCCGGATCCTGATTCCTGATATTATGCCGACAAGTCGTCCCAATTTATCTCCTGACGGGAAGATTGCGGGGAAGGGGGCGAGGAATTAGCATTCGTTCCCGGGGACACAGACGAAACGAATTTAATGGATAATTATATATATATACATACACATACATACTGGAAAATGGATGATATATATACATGTATAAATACTTATACATACATACATACATCTGTTGTTTCTCTTTAGTTTGCTGTTGTGACATCCCGACCATTGTATTATTTTTTTCTGTATCTTCCAAACATCCCTTTGTCTGTACAGCTTTCTTTATATTCGGAATATTTTATTCCCCCAGTTCCTTCCTATGTATGCAGTTTATTGTATACTTGTCAGAGTGTTACATAGTTACATACTTGTGTGTGATTATGTATTCTTAGGAACCTGACAATAGGTCTGTTTTCAGAGGAAAGAGATATATGTATTCCATATATTATCTCCATGGGCCAGGGATGGAGATCTCTCTACATAGACCACCTTATATAGGGAGGGTTGTATGGATTTGTAGTTCTTCTCTGATAATAGCTATTGGCATATATTCCATACATTATCTGCAGCAGCCAGGGATGGAGATCTCTCTCTATATTATACGGGTGTGCTATAGGGTGGATCAGCAATAGCAAAACACCTGCACTAAGCAGACACACACCTGTCTGTACAACAAGTCTGCACATTATTATCAGTCCCCTCCTATTGTCTGCAGCATGTTACAGCCAGACCCCAGCAGCAGCTCCACTGTCTGCACATTGCTGGATAATATAGCCAGTCATCTATGGGTAGATAGACAGCTGGAGAGATGGAGAGAGAGAGTACACATGTATTCTCTTTATGTATATGACAGGGAAAGGGGGAGAGGGAGTCAGAGAGAGAGAGAGACAGAGAGAGAGAGAGAGAGAGAGAGAGAGACAGAGAGAGAGAGAGAGAGAGAGAATGACAGAGGGAGATATGCTGAGATGTTGGCACTAGGGTGGCATGGGGGGGGGGGGGGGCACTGGGGTGGTATGTGTGTGTGTGTGTGGGGGGGGGGGGGTTAGGGGACATGTGTAGTATATGTACATTACTTGTTGTGAATGGATATCTCCCCATGTGTACTGTAAACACAGAAATGATATGACAAAGCTGATTAATAATGTATACACATGGCACACACAGACAGTAGCTACTCCCACCCTGCCATTGTTGTGCTGTCTGCAGGATCAGCATTATACTTATCATTACACATCACTATATAGCTGCTTTCACACTGAGTATTGGCGGTGGCGGGCAAAATCAGGACTTCAGGGATTGCTGCGTTAGTAGGCGGTAATCCCCATCTGGCAGGCGGCCAAGCAGGAACTGACGCTCACTTCCTGTGGCCGAAGCGATCACCTGTGCGGAAGCGTGTTGCTAAAATACACTTCCGTGCATGCACGATGCGTAAAACTTGCGCTGGTCATTTTAAAAAAACACACGTCACAGACTTACATGACTTCCGGTCTGCCGCATATTGCCACAGGTTGCAATAGGAGCCGCACGGTAAGGTAGGTATGCACCCGCATTGGGCATGCGGCGAAAACGTCACTTCTGGTGCATCGCGTCGCAACACGTCGGTATGAAAGGCCCCATAGACTAACATTGCCCTAGCGGTCACGCCCATGGGCGTAGCAGTAGGGGTTGCAGAAGTTGCGACCGCATCAGGGCCCTTCCTCTACTACAGTATTAGCTCTCTATTGGTCCTGTGCTCATGCTGTCCCTCTGAGGGACAGTTAGTGAAAGACAATAAACTCTGTACAGCGCTGCGTAATATGTCGGCACTATATAAATACTTGAATATACATAATATTAATAATAATAATAATAGGGTAGGATATTAGACTATGGTAGGATTAGATTGTGAGCCCCTCTGAGGACAGTCAGTGACATGACTATGTACTCTGTAATGTGCTGCAGAAAATGTCAGTGCTATATAAATACATAATAATAATATGGTAGGACATTAGGCTATGACTATGGTAGGATTAGATTGTGAGCTCCTCTGAGGACAGTCAGTGACATGACTATGTACTCTGTAATGTGCTGCAGGAGATGTCAGTGCTATATAAATACATAATAATAATATGGTAGGACATTACACTATGACTATGGTAAGATTAGATTGTGAGCTCCTCTGAGGATAGTCAGTGACATGACTATGTACTCTGTAATGTGCTGCAGGAGATGTCAGTGCTATAGAAATACATAATAATAATATGGTAGGACATTAGGCTATGACTATGGTAGGATTAGATTGTGAGCTCCTATGAGGACAGTCATTGACATGACTATGTACTCTGTAATGTGCTGCAGAAGATGTCAGTGCCATATAAATACATAATAATAATATGGTAGGACATTACACTATGACTATGGTAGGATTAGATAGATTGTGAGCTCCTCTGAGGACAGTCAGTGACATGACTATGTACTCTGTAAAGTGCCACAGAAGATGTCAGTGCTATATAAATACATAATAATAATATGGTACGATATAAGGCTATGACTATGGTAGGATTAGATTGTGAGCTCCTGTGAAGACAGTCAGTGATATGACTATGTACGCTGTACAGTGCTGCAGAAGACGGCAGTGCTGTATAAATGCATAATAATAATAATAATTATCTGGTAGGACATTAGACTATGACTATGGAAGGATTAGATTGTGAGCTCTGAGGACAGTCAGTGACATGACTATGTACTCTGTTAAGTGCTGCAGAAGGTGTCAGTGCTATATAAATACATAATATTAATATGGTAGGACATTAGACTATGACTATGGCAGGGATTAGATTGTGAGCTCCTTTGAGGACAGTCAGTGACATGACGACTATGTACTCTGTAAAGTGCTGCAGAAGATGTCAGTGCTATATAAATACATAGCATGGTAGGACATTTGACTAGGACTATGGAGGCTGTCATTACAGACTTGTTTTATATTGACTCTCTCCTGCCTGTTCCCATCCTCTTCTTGCTATACTGAACAGGGCCAGGTCAGCAGATCAGCTGTTCAGAGCCCAATCAACAAACAAGCTTTCTGGAGGTCACTTATGACTGCATAATTATGTTATCACAGTTCTCTTCCAAGTGTCATAAACCTGTCTTGCTGTCCTTGCGGGCCGGTGTAGGGCCACCAGTCACATGACAGCCCCCCCCCCCCCCACACACACACACACCCACCACCAATGTCACCTGCAGAGTGCTCTGATGGCTCTTGTCACTGTGTCACATGCTAATGACAGAGGAGGGGGGTGATTGAATTAGTGAGGAGGAGCAGAGCTGACAATGAATGAGAGACCCGCTCTCTGCAGCAGCTAATGAGATTATTAGGCAGTAAATGATGATAGCCCCCCTTCACCCCTCCCCTCCTTATATTGTGCCCTCCCCCCTATTAACTTTACAATGCCCTTTCCCCCACCATTTACTACTGAAGCACCAGATGATGGACAAAATACACGCAATGATTGTAGAACAATCAAAGTAGGATCAGGATGACGCTTGTTGGCCAACGCAAACGAAAAAAAAGTAAATGTAGCCGTACATCTATCGATTTTACAACAAATAATTTAGCAATCGACTTCATTGGGCGAACAATTACAGTGCGATTGATCCAAAGTTGATCGACTAGCAGCCCATACACTGCAGGCGAGATCTTATTTGATTCGCCTCCCCTAATCGAGCTGATCGATACTGCGTCATGTGAACAGTAGCCGATTCCTTTATGATCGACTAATATCTTTCATCCTGTCCGACTGAGTAACTTGTTCAATTCGACCAGATATAGTCCAATTTCGATCGATCGAGCAGAATGGAATATAATCAATTCTCCCCTGATCAGATAAAATAATCTAATCGATTGGTTGGTGGTAGAGTCGTAGCGGAAGATTGAGTTATGTATGGCCACCTTAAAGTGGACCCAAACTAAAAATACAAGATTTCAGAAATAAAATCTATTTTCTAAATTATAATAATAAATAGCAGCCTTTTTTCAGCTGTATGATGACAAATATAAAATATTTTACATTTATTGGAGGAACCCCTCCCTTCCTTTCATATTGCCGGGACAGAATCCAGCAGACTGGTGGAGTAGGTGGTGTCCAGCAAAGGAGGAATTGCTAATGGCTGCCCCCAGCATAACCCTAGCTATGCAAAGAGAAGGGTGAAAAGCATGCACTGAAATGCTCATAGGCTTGAAGGAGTGTTTATCTTTGTATGTGTCAGAGTGGTGCAACTAAATTTTTTGAATTAAAAAAATGTTTGGTTTGGGTACACTTTAAAGATGACCTGAACTTAGAACTTCCTCTCTGATCTAAAAGATACACAACAGCATAATAACCTTTAGAGAAAAACATTTTTTTGTTACAGCTGATACAAATCCAAAAATGAATCTGCAGTGTGTCTACTTCCTGCTGTCATGGAAGCAGACATATTGGTAACATCCTGTGGTGCTGTTGGGGTGCTATTTTGGCTGGGAACGCGTAGTATCAGCCGCGTTCCCCAGCCTGACGGGTCCTGACGGCGAACCCGGAAGTGGCCGGCGCCGCCAGCGGGACCCGGAGCATCAGAGCGACTCGTCGTGGGCACCTATCAGCTGCAGGGAGCTGAGGTAAGCCCCAGGTGAGTAAAACTCAATTTATTTTTTACACTTAAGGTTCACTTTAAGCTTAAGAGAAACTGTGACCAAGAATTAACCTTCATCCCAATCAGTGGCTTATACCCCCTTTTACATGAGAAATCTTTTCCTTTTCACATAAATCTATTCCTTTTCACAAACGGACCATCAGGGGGCTCTGTATGGCTGATATCTGTATATGTGGTGAAACCCTTCCCACAGGAAACTCTGAGGACCATGGTCCTGGCAGTTTCCTGTTTGTGAACCTTGTTGCATTGTGGGAAATAGCTGTTTACAACTGTTCCCAACTGCCAAAAACGCAGGCAGCAGCTACTTCCGCTGACACAGGGCCGCCATCAGAAATTTTGGGGCCCCTCACACAACATCAAGCCTGGGCCCCCCTACAGACTGCTGTGCACGCCCTCTAGCCACCCCTGTATAGCCAGTATAGTGCCCCAGTATAGCCAGTATAGTGCCCCAGTATAGCCAGTACAGTGCCCCAGTATAGCCAGTATAGTGCCCCAGTATAGCCAGTATAGTGCCCCAGTATAGCCAGTATAGTGCCCCAGTATAGCCAGTACAGTGCCCCAGTATAGCCAGTATAGTGCCCCAGTATAGCCAGTATAGTGCCCCAGTATAGCCAGTATAGTGCCCCAGTATAGCCAGTATAGTGCCCCAGTAAGTATAGGCAGTATAGTGCCCCAGTAAAGCGCCCCAGTATTGCCAGTACAGTGCCCCAGTATTGCCAGTACAGTGCCCCAGTATAGCCAGTATAGTGCCCCAGAATAGCTAGTATAGTGCCCCAGTATAGCTAGTATAGTGCCTCAGTATAGCTAGTATAGTGCCCCAGTATAGCCCCCCAGAATAGCTAGTATAATGCCCCAGTATAGCCCCCCAGTATAGTGCCCCAGTATAGCCAGTATAGTGCCCCAGTATAGCCAGCATAGTGCCCCAGTATAGCCAGAATAGTGCCCCAGTATAGCCAGCATAGTGCCCCAGTATAGCCCCCCAGTATAGCTAGTATAGTGCCCCATTATAGCTAGTATAGTGCCCAGTATATAGCTAGTATAGTGCCCCAGTATAGCTAGTATAGTGCCTCAGTATAGCTAGTATAGTGCCCAGTATAGCTAGTATAGTGCCCCAGTATAGCTAGTATAGTGCCCAGTATAGCTAGTATAGTGCCCAGTATAGACAGTATAGTGCCCAGTATAGCTAGTATAGTGCTCAGTATAGCTAGTATAGTGCCCAGTATAGCTAGTATAGTGCCCAGTATAGCTAGTATAGTGCCCCAGTATAGCCAGTATAGTACCCTAGTATAGCCAGTATAGTGCCTCAGTATAGCCAGTATAGTGCCCAAGTATAGTGCCCCAGTATAGCCAGTATAGTGCCCAAGTATAGTGCCCCAGTATAGCCAGTATAGTGCCCCAGTATAGCCAGTATAGTGCCCCAGTATAGCCAGTACAGTGCCTCAGTATAGCCAGTACAGTGCCCCAGTATAGCCAGTACAGTGCCCCAGTATAGCCAGTATAGCGCGCCAGTACAGTGCCCCAGTATAGCTAGTATAGTGCCCCAGTATAGTCAGTATAGTGCCCCAGTAAAGCCAGTATAGTGCCCCAGTATAGCAAGTATAGTGCCCCAGTATAGCTAGTATAGTGCCCCAGTAAAGCCAGTATAGTGCCATAGTATAGTGCCCCAGTATAGCCAGTACAGTGCCCCAGTATAGCTAGTATAGTGCCCCAGTATAGCCAGTATAGTGCTCCAGTATAGCCAGTATAGTGCCCCAGTATAGCCAGTATAGTGCCCCAGTATAGCCAGTACAGTGCCCCAGTATAGCTAGTATAGTGCCCCAGTATAGCCAGTATAGTGCTCCAGTATAGCCAGTATAGTGCCCCAGTATAGTCAGTATAGTGCCCCAGTATAGCCAGTATAGTGCCCCAGTATAGTGCCCCAGTATAGCAAGTATAGTGCCCCAGTATAGCTAGTATAGTGCCCCAGTAAAGCCAGTATAGTGCCATAGTATAGCTAGTATAGTGCCCCAGTAAAGCCAGTATAGTGCCATAGTATAGTGCCCCAGTATAGCCAGTACAGTGCCCCAGTATAGCTAGTATAGTGCCCCAGTATAGCCAGTATAGTGCTCCAGTATAGCCAGTATAGTGCCCCAGTATAGCCAGTATAGTGCCCCAGTATAGCCAGTATAGCGCGCCAGTATAGTGCCCCAGTATAGCCAGTATAGTGCCCCAGTATAGTGCCCCAGTATAGCCAGTATAGCGCGCCAGTATAGTGCCCCAGTATAGCTAGTATAGTGCCCCAGTATAGCTAGTATAGTGCCCCAGTATAGCCAGTATAGTGCCCCAGTATAGCCAGTATAGTGCCCCAGTATAGCCAGTATAGCGCGCCAGTATAGTGCCCCAGTATAGCTAGTATAGTGCCCCAGTATAGTGCCCCAGTATAGTCAGTATAGTGCCCCAGTATAGCCAGTATAGCGCGCCAGTATAGTGCCCCAGTATAGCTAGTATAGTGCCCCAGTATAGTGCCCCAGTATAGCCAGTATAGTGCCCCAGTATAGTGCCCCAGTATAGCTAGTATAGTGCCCCAGTATAGTGCCCCAGTATAGTGCCACAGTATAGCTAGTATAGTGCCCCAGTATAGTGCCCCAGTATAGCCAGTATAGTGCCCCAGTATAGTGCCCCAGTATAGCCAGTATAGTGCCCCAGTATAGTGCCACAGTATAGCCAGTACAGTGCCCCAATATAGCCAGTATAGTGCCCCAGTATAGTGCCCCAGTATAGCCAGTATAGTGCCCCAGTATAGCCAGTATAGTGCCCCAGTAAGTATAGGCAGTATAGTGCCCCAGTAAAGCGCCCCAGTATAGCCAGTACAGTGCCCCAGTATAGCCAGTACAGTGCCCCAGTATAGCCATTATAGCGCGCCAGTATAGTGCCCCAGTATAGCCAGTATAGTGCCCCAGTATAGCTAGTATAGTGCCCCAGTATAGTGCCCCAGTATAGTGCCCCAGTATAGCCAGTATAGTGCCCCAGTATAGCCAGTATAGTGCCCCAGTATAGCCAGTACAGTGCCCCAGTATAGCCAGTACAGTGCCCCAGTATAGCACGCCAGTATAGTGCCCCAGTATGGGTAGGTGGTGCCCCCCGCTCGTCCCCGCCGCTGTTGTTACCTTAACAGCGGCCGCCCGCTCTCCCCTCTCCGGCGCGTGTACTTATTCCAGCAGCATCTCCCGGCTGCTGTGTGTGATGCGGCAGGAAGCAGGGCAGCGGCTTCCTGTAGTGTATCGCCGTTACTATGGGAACCGAGCCCTGCTTCCTGCCGCATCACACACAGCAGCCGGGAGATGCTGCTGGAATAAGTACACATGCCGGAGAGGGGAGAGCGGCCGCTGCTACGGTATTAACAGCGGCGGCCGTTGGGGGAGGGGAGGCAGGTTGAGGACAGTCAGGAGGTAAATGCCTGGGGGGGCCTGAGGCTGCGGGCCCTGGGCCCGCCCCGGGCCCGTGACGGAAGTCACAGTTGTACCCCCCCTGATGGCGGGCCTGCACTGACATCACCTGCCAGCAGTAAAAATGTCACCATGTGATAAATGTCAGAATGTAAATCAGGGAGAGGAAAGATTTTACAATGGGCCAACACTGACTAAATCATTTATACATAATTATTGTAAAAATGAAGCACTTTTTTTTATTACATTATTTTCACTGGAGTTCCTTTTTAGGCTTATAAGCCTTCTTCAGACAAAAATATTAAGGCAGGTACACACCATGCAATTGTTTTTTCAGATTTTATTTTTGATCAAGAAATAGATCGGATGGGGCAAAAAAAAAAATACAGCCTACTAATTACCAGCGGCCGATCCCAAGCTCAAAATTATTATTATTATCGATCCATTGCTCAATAGAAATTGGACATGCTGGAAAATATCGATTAAAATACTGGCTATTACCCTCTGTACGTCCTTTTGCTCCACTTTTGATCGATATCCAGTTTCAGACCTGAATATCGATCTGATCACTCGCTCAAATCAGATCTGAAGTATAAATTGTATGGTAAACACAGATCTTATATACATTTGAAAGGAGGTACAGTAAACTCCTCCTCCCTCCCTCCCACCCCACCCCCACTCCACCCCATTATCCAGCACCAATGGGGACTGGCTGATGCAGAAAAGGATTACGATGAAATGGGGCCCTGGACAAGATAGCAGTTTTAGCCCATCGGTGTTGGTTACCTAGCTTGTTTTTAGTAAGACTTGGTGGGGACAGCGTCCACCAGGCCCCTTGACTTTCTCCAGGCCCTAGGCAACTGCTTAAGATTGCCTTGTAGATGGTCCGGCTCTGGGCTGGTGCCAGATAAGTGTAGTTTCTGGTTAGGTGAAAATCGATGTTAAAAATAGACCTAGCAAAAAAACAACAAAAAAAAAAAGTACTGTACCCCACACTGTGTACTTCCCATAAACTCTGTATTAATGTTGAAATACAGTAATTAAAACAAATTAACACAAACAACAGACTTAACTTAATGTAACAGAGGACTATTACTGTATAAAGAGGTGTAAAAGTAGATTTATGCGTCCTGCAAGGCCAGGGTTTTTTTTTTCTGGATGCTTGAGACTTCTGGATAACAGGGATTTTACTGTACATACATTTTCTTGCAAATACTGAATAAAAAAATTGTCATTAAGATGCATTAGTTACAACAGGATATCAAAAGGGTTCTTGCCAGAATGTATGCTAATCCCCCAGTGTTTTGAGGTGTTTATGACAAAAAATTAAAGTCACCATGTTTGTTCCCTACAAGCCACGTCACCCTGCTACCTGCCGGGATCGGGACTTGGTCTCTTGGGTGAAACTCTAGGGCCGAGGCCGTACAGAGGCCTTAGGCCACGTTCACAGTGGGACGCTGCATTGTGTTCTATGTGTAAGAGGAATGCAACACAATGGAATGGCCGGTTTGCATTACATATGGTGAAGCATACAGTCAATGAAAAGTATGCATCACCATAGCCAGGGCCAGATTTACCATAATGCATACAGCCGTTTCGCGCAGATGCGCTTCTACAGAGGCTGCCTCGGTAGAAGCGCATCTGCGCAAAACGGCTGTAAGGCTCTCATCCCCCAGCACCCACCGCACAGCTTCACCAGCAAACCGGTATGTTAGCTCTCAATATGCATGAAATTTGAATCCACGTTGTTGCACCATGTGTTATGAACAGGGATGAGCAGAAACTACGCTAGTGCGACTTTACGCATCGTAGTTCGCATCTACGCATCGTAGTTCGTAGGCGAAGTTTCAAAACTACGCTTACAATTTTACGCGTAGTGAAATACCGTTACGCGTAGTTTACGCCCCTACGTGTAGCTAGTGTTGGGCGAACACCTGGATGTTCGGGTTCGGGCCGAACAGGCCGAACATGGGCCAGATGTTCGGCATGTTCGGCCCGAACGCCGAACTCAATGGAAGTCAATGGGACCCCCGAACATGCCCATTTTGGGGGCCCTATGGGGTCGCAGGCATAAGGGGGGAGCATGCCCCGATCACGGGGGGGTCGGAAATTCCCCCCACCTCCTCCGCTAGCGCTCCCCCCTCTGCCCGCTTCCCCATAAAAAAAGTTTAAGGCAAGTTAAATAGTACTTGGTGGCTGGCCTGGCACTGGCAGTGGAGTGAGGAGGAGGAGGAGTCCGAGTAGCAGAGTGACGCGTTGAGGCCGGGCAGCGGGCGGTTCAGCGGTAGTACCCTTGTGGTACTTCCGCCCTTTCTCTGACCTCACGTCCTCTACGTGATGACGCATACGAGGGTACGCGTGACGCGTACCCTCGTTTGCAGAGGACGTGAGGTCAGAGAAAGGGCGGAAGTACCACAAGGGTACTACCGCTGAACCGCCCGCTGCCCGGCCTTAACGCGTCACTCTCCTACTCGGACTCCTCCTTCTCCTCACTCCACTGCCAGTGCCAGGCCAGCCACCAAGTACTATTTAACTTGCCTTAAACTTTTGTATGGGGAAGCGGGCAGAGGGGGGAGCGCTAGCGGAGGGGGTGGGGGGAATTTCCGACCCCCCCCCCCGCGATCGGGGCATGCTCCCCCCTTATGCCTGCGACCCCATAGGGGGGCCGTATTGCGGCATGTTCGGGCGAACAGGGCCCTGTTCGGCCCTGTTCGGTGGCCATTCAGTAGTTCGGGACGAACCCGAACTTAAAAGGCCGAACACCATCAGGTGTTCGGCCGAACTCGAACATCACCCGAACAGGGTGATGTTCTGCAGAACCCGAACAGTGGCGAACACTGTTCGCCCAACACTACGTGTAGCTCACAAGTGTATTGCGAAGTAAACTACGAATGCGTTATTCTTCCACGTAAAATTGTATGCCTGCAAAATTACGCATTGGAAAGGGGAATGTACGCATAGAAGATGTCCTGGTACAAGCTTTTACAGAGGAATTAATGCGTAAATTTTTCCGCATAATGGCATAAGCGTCCGCATGCACTACGGTTTCCACTACGCGTAATTGCGTATTTTAAAGCATAGTCTAAAAAATGCATATGAAGCGATTATTTGATTTCAAAGCCGTAGTTTGGTGAAGCTTAAATGCGTAAAACTACGCGTAGTTCCAGCGTAGCGAAGTTGGCTGACTACGACCATCCCTGGTTATGAATAAACAAGCAGTTTACAGCAGTGCCGGCATTTCTCATCTTTTTCTCCGCCTGCATATTAATATTAAGGGTACCTACTCTGGCTACCTAATACTAAGGGGCACCTGTAGCTATCTACACTGGGCAGGGATAGTAGGGGTGAGGTGATGGCTGGGCCAACCAGTACACTTGTAGCACAGTTTGGTTGGGGTTTGTAGGTTCATGGAGAGTGAAGTCTAGGCTGACATCTGTGCTGGACTCCTATGATGTAAATCCGGGTCTGACCATACCTGTTAACGCACACAGCGTAAACTCTTCTGGGAAGGCGTTCCACAAAGTTTAGGAGAATGTTTATGGGAGTGTTTGACCATATTTCAAGAAGAGCATTTGTGAGGTCAGGTAATGATGTTGGATGAGAAGGGCTGGCTCGCACTCTCCACCCAAACTAATCCTAAAGGTGTTCCGTCAGTGTTCCGTCAGGCTGAGGTCAGAACCTTTGTATAGGCCAGTCATGTTCCTCCCCACTCACCTGCCTCATCCATGTCTTTATGGCCCTTGCTTTGTGCACTGGTGAGCACTCATGTAGGGACAGGAAGAGGGCATCCCCAAGCTATCCCTTAAAAGTTGGGAGCATGAAATTGTCCAACATGTCTTGGTATCTTGTCACATTCAGAGCTCCTTTCACTAGAACTAACGGGCCAACCTCTGGAAAACAAACCTCTTCATAATTCCCCTCCACCAAGCTTTACACTTGGCACAATGCTGTCAGGCAGGTATCATTCTTCTAGCATCTGCCAAATCCATCGCATTGCCAGATATAGATTTTTCATGCCAGAGATTGTGTCTCCACTGCTCTATAGTGCAGTGCCGGCGTGCTTTACACCTCGGCATCCAACGCACTTGGCATTGTACAACTTGGATGAAGCTGCTCAGTGTTGGGAACTCATTCCATGAAGCCCTCTTCACACCGTTCTTTAGCTAATCTGAAGGCAATGCGAAGCTTGGAGTTCTGCAGCTACTGATTTAGCAGAAATCTAACGACCGCTGAGCAACGTACACCTCGGTATGTGCTGACCCTGTCCTATGATTTTATGAGGCCTACAACATAGTAGCAGGCTGCTGTTGTTCCCAGGTGCTCCCAAACACCACAAACAGCTAAACGTGTAAAAATGTGGAGTAAAGAAATTTCACAAATGGACTTATTGCACAGGCGGGACTCTTATCACGGCACCACCCCACCCCGGAAATCACTGAGCTCCCGAGAGTGATCCATTCTTTCACAGATGTTTGTAGACGAAGTCTGCCTTCCTGGGTGCTGGTATGGATTTTATTCTCCTGTGGCCATGAAAGTGACTGGAAGGAACACCTTATTTCAATGATTTGGAGGGAAATCCTATTACATTTGGCAATAAAGTCTATACTGTATATAGACTGATAGACATTCTGTGCCTGCAATGAATACATAAATGGATTGGACTTTGGTTTTTAGACACAGCAGAGTTCAATCTAAATTATTTTAGGAATAGTGTGAATCAGAATAAATATCGGGATACACCTTTAGGGCTCATTCACACTAGAGCGTTTTGCCGGCGATTTTGGCAAAATGCTCAAGCGATAGCGCTTTTTAAAGCGCTAGTGCAATAATACCCTATGGGCCCATTCCCACTTGGGCGATTGGCATTAATAGCCGCCGATTAACGCAAATCGCCAAACGCAAATGTGTAGCCTGCACCATTTTCAGACGATTTCCTGGTGATCGCGTTTCAGTGCTATAGAAGTGCTAAACGCGATCACTAAAAAAAATCACCAAGTGTGAATGCCGATTCTTTTGCGTTCAACGCAAAAAATCGCCTGAGCAAAACGCTAGCAAAAGCGCAAGCGTTTTGCGTTTAGCAAGTGTGGTTGGGCCCTAGGATGATTTTGGGAGGAAAGTGCGAGCCAGGCCTTCTAATGCAACATCATTCACTGACCTCACAAATGCTCTTCTAGAAGATTGGCCAATCATTCTCCTAAACCTTGTGGAACCCCTTCCCAGAAGAGTTTAGGCTTTTATAGCTGCCAAGGCTTGGCCAACTCCATATTCATGTCCATGGATTAAGAATGGGATGACATTAAAGTCCACTTGTGTAAAAGCAGGTGTCCCATTAAATTTGGCAATATAGTGTATTATGGTCATGCCAATAAAGTTCTTGTTTCATTTATATATGAATCTGAGGAAGGAAGAAAGAGAGGTGGGAGGGGGATACCTGTTGTGGGTAGTTATTATAAAGGCTATAGGCAGAAAGATCCAATCATTTTATTGCTTAAACGATCAGTTAGGCAAATGTTGCTCAACATTAAGGATATACACCAAGCATCACAAATGAGATTGTACAGCTAACTGTATGGCCGAGCTGATATCCCGTGGCGTGCTGTTACATGCAGGTGATAATGGGGACAACCCTGGACTTCACATAAATACGCATGTTGAACTAGCCGCATAGCATGCCTTGTGTTATTCCGATGGATTCCATTGCACCGCATTGCTGACACACTGGTGTAAGCGTACCATTGCTGTATACTCACATCATGTTTGCTATGCTATTATACACAACATGTCACACTAGGGGCGTTTTTGCCCTTTTTTCCAGCGCAGGCGATTTTCAAAATCGCCCACAAAACACTTGTGCAATGAATCTCTATGAGAAGGTTCATATCAGCGTCCAGTTTGCGCTCCGCAAAGTGGTGGCTGTACCATTTTTGGGGCGTTTTTGCTATAAATGGAAGGTATAGGAAGAGCACTAAATGATCACAAAACCGCTTTATGAGGCGATTGCGTTTGCATTTTTTAGAATAAATACATTGTATTTATTCTTTTCCGGGTCAAAGCGTTCACTTCCTGACTTGCATCAGGGAGTAAACGAGAAAACCGCTCTAGAAAAGTGCTTAGAAAATCGCTTTTAGCAAAACCGCAGCCCGCAGCGGAGCGCCGGGAGGGGGAAAAAACGCAGCACAAAATTGCAAAACGCTGCGTTTGTGATTACGATTGTAGATGTGAACGAGGCCTGAAGGTGGCCTTAAAGGGTTAATAAAGCCAAATTAAAAAAATGCAGTTTTATTTACCTGGGCTTCTTGCAGCCCCCTGCAGTCATCCTGTGCCTGCACCGCCCTTCCGTAACCCTCCACCCAGCAGCGGCGACCCCCTCAAAGCTGGCCGGTCGCAGTCAGTTGAAACCCACTGTGAATGCACAGCCCTGAGTCGCAGACACTGTGATCACTCTCCCGTTGCCAGGAGCAAATCCTCTCTAAATACATACAGGGTGTATTTCTCTGTTTTCCTTCTGTCCTGTGCAAGAGTTCAGGTCCACTTTAAGATCTGATTGAGATTGAGGGATGCAGGGTTGTAGAATGATCCATACTTTCCGATAATCGTTCATTCGTCAGATCAGGATGCGGTCACAGAGCGGATGGTGATATACGCAGCTACCTCCATATTATCCAGTCTGCCCTGTGATTTATAGATCATATTATTTCCATCTTCCTGTGTATCTGATTAAAGGATCCGCTGTTTGCGTCTGTTATACAAGACGGTGTCTAGACAGACAGAACCACTTGTGAGATATATATCTGCATAGTATATTATGCTGTGTATGTACTATAGCCACAGGCTAGTGCCACTCACACTTATCACCACCAGGGGGCTCTGTTGAGCTAATTAGATTTCAGCAGGACCAGGGCAGTAGTAATGTCCAGGCTCCATTCAGGCTTATAACTTATCAAGAAATTAAAGAGGAACTCCAGTTTCATTGGATTGCTACAAACACATATCATGGCTCCATAAGGCTCACAATTTCATGTTACTGGAAAATATCACTTCATTTCAGCTTACAGCCAGATATAACTTCTCTGAACTTACTCCAGCTAAAACTACTCTCTCTTACCAGCCTAGAATCTGTATTACATACTGTATGGAGCACCAAATGCCTAGAGCTTCCCATCTCCCAGTCCCTGCAGGTGTAATTGGCAGCACATTTCCACATTTTGACTATTTCCGTGGTTGTCAGAAACTGTTAGGGCTGGCACCCACTAGAGAGATTTTGGTTCGTTTTTAGATCGCCGACATTCGCCAGTGATTCCAAAAAACGCATTGACAATGTATCTAAATGGTGGGGAACCCACTAGTGCGATTGCGGTTAGCGTTAATCGCAATCGCAGGACATGCATCATTTTGAGCGCGTTTGCACACAATGCTATGTATAGAAAATCGTTTTTGTAGCCATTTGGGGTGGCGGTGGTTTGGAATTTTAAATAAAGTTAGTTATACTCACCGGGTGACCCGATTCTGTCTGTAGCCCCGCCCCCTAGCAGAAGAGGTGACAGGCGCTGTACACAGCGCTGGTCCGATTTAAAAGAGCTGCAGATATTACTAATGGCATTCCAGCCCTAACACCAGGGCCGGATTTACCATAAGGCACTGGAGGCACAAGCCTACAGGCGCCAGATGATGGAAAGGCAGCTAGTTCCCCTACCCTAGTACCTCCCACCTTACCTATGCAGTGTCCTGAGCAGAGTGTAAATGAGAGGTATCTCACCCTGATCTCTGCATTTCGCAGATGAGATCTCCCTTTAGTCTGTGGCACCTCTAGCTACCTAATACTGAGGTTCCTCTAGCTACCTAATACTTGGGGGCACCTCTAGCTACTTAATACTGAGGTTCCTCTAGCTACCTAATACTTGGGGGCACCTCTAGCTACTTAATACTGAGGTTCCTCTAGCTACCTAATACTTGGGGGCACCTCTAGCTACTTAATACTGAGGTTCCTCTAGCTACCTAATACTTGGGGGCACCTCTAGCTACTTAATACTGAGGTTCCTCTAGCTACCTAATACTTGGGGGCACCTCTAGCTACTTAATACTGAGGTTCCTCTAGCTACCTAATACTTGGGGGCACCTCTAGCTACCTAATATTGAGGGTACTTCTGGCTCCTGCTAGGTAAATCCGGGCCTGCCTAACACTCTTCATGTAAAAGGGAACCAGAGGGGAGAGGTATGTAGAGGCTGCCATATTTATTTACTTTCAAACAATACCAGTTGCCTGGCTGTCCTGCTGATCTATTTGGCTGCAGTAGTGTCTGAATCACACCTGAAACAAGCATGCAGCTAATCCAGTCATAGTTGAGTCAGAGCTCTTGATCTGCTGCATGCTTGTTCAGGGGCTATGGCTTATAGTATTAAAGGCACAGAGGATCAGCAGGACAGCCAGTGCATTATTTAAAAACAAACAAATATGGCAGCCTCCATATCCCTCTCACTTTAAGTTCCCTTTAAATATGTCAATGAGATGCAAATAATTATTGCTTACATGCAAATTTAATACAAATTGTATGTAGCTTAGAATTGGGCCAATAAAATACACTTCCCAAATGATTTGGGCCAGCCAAATGCCAACTGGCATACGATTTGCATGATATTTGCATACAAGACAGAATTCGTAGTGTCTGACCGACCATCTCTGCCCCCAGCATAACAGGAGTTAGGAGTTACCAGCCAGAATGCCAGAGATTTGTTTCTGGTAGAGGAATGATCACTCATATGCAATCAGTATTTTAATGCGCAGCAGATCGGCGGCCATAAAACGGCACAGCTCTCCTGATTGCCGCGTTACGAGCCGCGCTTGACACTCGCATTATTTTTTGATGAGAAAATCACGAAACACTGAGAGAGGAGGGAAAGTCATTTTCTGAGATTTACAGACGAGACGGTAAAAAAAGAGGCGGCGAATGTCGGGAATATCGGTGATTAATCATGAGGATGAGATATTACACGACTCTCAGACTTTCACGCCGCGCAAAACTTCCTAACCAAACTCCGGAGGAACTCTCACTGCGAGTCCGGAGACTGAAAAGCGGCTGCGCTCTCTCTGCGTTCTTATCACTGTCTGTGTCCACACTGGAGAGATAGTCCCTGAATGGAAATAAAATGAGCTTCATGTGAAACAGCCCATGGCTATTAACCACTTCGGGTACAGAATATCTACTCCCCTTGAGACTTCATCTTACCCTCAGGGGTAAATACAGGGCCAGATTTACCATAAGGCACTGTAGGCACATGCCTATAGGCACCTGATAAAAAGGCAGCTCACTCCCCTCTCCGATCACCTCCCTCCCTCCTTCTCTATGCAGAGTCCAGATGAGAGTGTAAATGAGAGGTTACTCATCAAGCTCTTGGGATTCCACCGATGAGATCTTCCTTCAGTCGGGGGCACCTCTAGCTACTTAAAGGGGAACTGAAGAGAGAGGTATATGGAGGCTGTCTTTATTATTTCCTTTTAGACAATACCAGTTGCCTGGTAGCCCTGCTGATCCTCTGCCTCTAATACTATTAGCCATTGCCCCTGAACAAGCATACAGCAGATCAGGTGTTTCAGTGGTTCAGACTTATAAGTCTGATCTTACAAGACTAGCTGCATGCTTGTTTCTGGTTTTAATCAGATACTACTGCAGAGAAATAGACCAGCAGGGCTGCCAGGCAACTGGTATTGATTAAAAGGAAATAAACATGACAGCCTCCATATACCTCTCTCTTCAGTTCCCCTTTAATACTGAGAGTACCTCCTCTGGCTGCCAAATACTTGGGGGCACCTCTAGCTATTTAATATTGAGGGTACTTCTGGCTACCTAATACTAAGTGTAGCTACCTATGACAGGCAAGGGAAATAAGTTAGAGGTGACAGCTGGGCCAGCCAGCACACTTGTGGTGCAGTTTGGTGGGGGTTTGTAGGTCCATGGAGGGCAAAGTCTAAGGTGCCAGGACATCTGTGCCTGTGCGGTAAATCCAGACCTGGGCGTACACATACGTACTCTGCCATGATTGCCCACCGCATGCACTTGTGCACGCTCCCGTGCGCGCTCCCGCATTCCTTCCCATCACAGCCTGTTACTACGCATGTTCCCATTTACCAGTCAAGTGCCTGTGATCAATGATGACCAGCATCAGTGAGATGCCAGTGGTCATTGAAAATGTGAGTAAAAGCATGCACACATTATTCACTGTACACAGGAATATAGTAGGGAGGACATCTAGACATCCAGTGGCCAAAAAGGAAAAAGACACCCTACATACATTAAATAAAAATAAATAAATCCCCAATTAATTAACCCCTTACCCCCCATTGTTACTAAAATAAAACAACTGTAAATAAGAAAAAAAGTGGCATTTAAAAAAAAAAATACATGAATAGTTACTTTAGGGACTCAACCTTTTTAATATGTATGTCATGAGGGTATATTACTGTTATTTTTGCAAATAAGGGCTTGTAATTAGTGACGGATGCAAAACTGTAAAAACACACCTTAATTTTCAAATAAAATATTGTCGCCATACATGGTATGTACAATATTCTTTTTCCAGGGTTGATTCCACTGGCTGTATGCTTGTTCCAGCTGTGACCCCGCTGGCTGTATGCTTGTTCCGGGTATGACCCCGCTGGCTGCATGCTTGTTCCAGGTGTGACCCCGCTGGCTGTATGCTTGTTCCAGCTGTGACCCCGCTGGCTGTATGCTTGTTCCAGGTGTGACCCCGCTGGCTGTATGCTTGTTCCGGGTGTGACCCCGCTGGCTGCATGCTTGTTCCGGGTGTAACCCCGCTGGCTGCATGCTTGTTCCAGGTGTGACCCCGCTGGCTGCATGCTTGTTCCAGGTGTGTCCCCGCTGGCTGCATGCTTGTTCCAGGTGTAACCCCGCTGGCTGCATGCTTGTTCCAGGTGTGACCCCGCTGGCTGCATGCTTGTTCCAGGTGTGACCCCACTAGCTGCATGCTTGTTCCAGGTGTGACCCCGCTGGCTGCATGCTTGTTCCAGGTGTGATCCCGCTGGCTCATGCTTGTTCCAGGTGTGACCCCGCTGGCTGCATGCTTGTTGCAGGTGTGACCCCGCCTGCTGCATGCTTGTTCCAGGTGTGACTCCACTGGCTGCATGCTTGTTCCAGGTGTGACCCCGCCGGCTGAATGCTTGTTCCAGGTGTGACCCCGCTGGCTGCATGCTTGTTCCAAGTGTGACCCCACTGGCTGTATGCTTGTTCCAGGTGTGACTCGCTAACTGCTTGCTTGTTCCAGGTGTGACTCCGCTAACTGCATGCTGGTTCCAGGTGTGACCCCGCTGGCTGCATGCTTGTTCCAGGTATGACTCCGCTGGCTGCATGCTTGTTCCAGGTGTGACTCCACTGGCTGCATGCTTGTTCCAGGTGTGACCCCGCTGGCTGCATGCTTGTTCCAGGTGTGACCCCGCTGGCTGTATGCTTGTTCCAGGTGTGACCCCGCTGGCTGCATGCTTGTTCCAGGTGTGACCCTACTGGCTGCATGCTTGTTCCAGGTGTAGCTCCACTGGCTGCATGCTTGTTCCAGGTGTGACCCCCGCTGGCTGCATGCTTGTTCCAGGTGTGACTCCGCTGGCTGCATGCTTGTTCCAGGTGTGACCCCGCTGGCTGTATGCTTGTTCCAGGTGTGACCCCGCTAGCTGCATGCTTGTTCCAAGTGTGACCCTACTGGCTGTATGCTTGTTCCAGGTGTGACCCTACTGGCTGCATGCTTGTTCCAGGTGTAGCTCCACTGGCTGCATGCTTGTTCCAGGTGTGACCCCCGCTAGCTGCATGCTTGATCAAGGTGTGACCCCGCTGGCTGCATGCTTGTTCCAGGTGTGACTCCGCTGGCTGCATGCTTGTTCCGGGTGTGACCCCACTGGCTGCATGCTTGTTCCAGGTGTGACCCCGCTGGCTGCATGCTTGTTCCAGGTGTGACCCCGCTGGCTGCATGCTTGTTCCAGGTGTGACCCCGCTGGCTGCATGCTTGTTCCAGGTGTGACCCCGCTGGCTGCATGCTTGTTCCAGGTGTGACTCCGCTGGATGCATGCTTGTTCCAGGTGTGACCCCGTTGGCTGCATGCTTGTTCCAGGTGTGACTCCACTGGCTACATGCTTGTTCCAGGTGTGACTCTGCTGGCTGCATGCATGTTCCAGGTGTGACTCCGCTGGCTGCATGCTTGTTCCACGTGTAGCTCCACTGGCTGCATGCTTGTTCCAGGTGTAGCTCCACTGGCTACATGCTTGTTCCAGGTGTGACTCCGCTGGCTGCATGCTTGTTCCAGGTGTGACTCCGCTGGCTGCATGCTTGTTCCAGGTGTAGCTCCACTGGCTACATGCTTGTTCCAGGTGTGACTCCGCTGGCTGCATGCTTGTTCCAGGTGTGACCCCGCTGGCTGCATGCTTGTTCCAGGTGTGACTCTGCTGGCTGCATGCTTGTTTCAGGAGTGACTCCGCTGGCTGCATGCTTGTTCCAGGTGTGACTCTGCTGGCTGCATGCTTGTTCCAGGTGCGACTCTGCCGGCTGCATGCTTGTTCCAGGTGTGACCCCGCTGGCTGCATGCTTGTTCCAGGTGTGACTCCACTGGCTGCATGCTTGTTCCAGGTGTAGCTCCACTGGCTACATGCTTGTTCCAGGTGTGACTCCGTGGGCTGCATGCTTGTTCCAGGTGTGACTCCGCTGGCTGCATGCTTGTTCCAGGTGTAGCAACACTGCCTACATGCTTGTTCCAGGTGTGACCCCGCTGGCTGCATGCTTGTTCCGGGTGTGACTCCGCTGGCTGCATGCTTGTTCCAGGTGTGACCCCGCTGGCTGCATGCTTGTTCCAGGTGTGACCCCGCTAGCTGCATGCTTGTTCCAGGTGTGACTCCATTGGCTGCATGCTTGTTCCAGGTGTGGCCCCGCTGGCTGCATGCTTGTTCCAGGTGTGACTCCGCTGGCTGCATGCTTGTTCCAGGTGTGACCCCGCTGGCTGCATGCTTGTTCCAGGTGTGACTCTGCTAGTTGCATGCTTGTTCCAGGTGTGACTCCGCTGGCTGTATGCTTGTTCCAGGTGTGACCCCGCTGGCTGCATGCTTGTTCCAGGTGTGACTCCATTGGCTGCATGCTTGTTCCAGGTGTGGCCCCGCTGGCTGCATGCTTGTTCCAGGTGCGACTCCGCTGGCTGCATGCTTGTTCCAGGTGTGACCCCGCTGGCTGCATGCTTGTTCCAGGTGTGACCCCGCTGGCTGCATGCTTGTTCCAGGTGTGACTCCATTGGCTGCATGCTTGTTCCAGGTGTGACTCCGCTGGCTGCATGCTTGTTGCAGGTGTGACCCCCGCTGGCTGCATGCTTGTTCCAGGTGTGACTCCATTGGCTGCATGCTTGTTCCAGGTGTGACCCCGCTGGCTGCATGCTTGTTCCGGGTGTGACCCCGCTGGCTGCATGCTTGTTCCAGGTGTGACCCTGCTGGCTGCATGCTTGTTCCAGGTGTGACCCCGCTGGCTGCATGCTTGTTCCAGGTGTGACTCCATTGGCTGCATGCTTGTTCCAGGTGTGACCCCGCTGGCTGCATGCTTGTTCCAGGTGTGACCATAGCCGGATTTCTGGCAAGGCCGCATAGGCCATGGCCTAGGGCACCAGATAAACAAGGGGCGGCCTGCAGACAGTGGGCATTATTTTCAGGGCATTATTTGCAAGTGTCCAAACAAATGAATGTGGTCAGGATAACTGCACTATTAGTACTAGCTGGCATCTGCCTTTGCTGTGCTATAGGCAGCTGCAGTCAGTTAACCAAACGTTTGTAATCAGTGTGTGACTAGCAAAAAGCCAGACCTTGTCCAATGGCATAGCAGCAGCTGCAGGCAGTTACAGAAGGCCGGGTCTCACGCACTTGGCGTGGGGGATGAAAGGACCAGGGGCAGCACCAGCAAATAGTACAGAATACAGAAGGCAGCCTCTCACAGCACCCATTTCTTAATTATTGACTGGCCAGCGCTGTTACCCTCGAGTCAGCAGTGGGTACAGGACTCACTTTTACGTGTTGCTGACCCCACCCAATGTCCAATTGTGAGCCACTTTTGACTATGTGTGTGTGGTGGAAGGCTCCCACCACGCCCATCACCTGTAGATCGCTTGATTGACCAGTTCCCCCGTGTGACATGATTGATTCACTTCACGCTGCCATGGAGACCTCGGCACTAGCCCCAATAGTGGACACCATCGGCCCAAAATGTTTTACGTGGGTGTGTGTGTGGAAAGAAGTAGTAGGATACGGTTTCGGTTGGGGCGGCTGGTAATAGTCGGCCTTGGGCGGTAAGAAGTACAAATCCGGCCCTGGGTGTGACCCCCATGCTGCATGCTTGTTGCAGGTGTGACCCCCGCTGGCTGCATGCTTGTTCCAGGTGTGACTCCATTGGCTGCATGCTTGTTCCAGGTGTGACTCCACTGGCTGCATGCTTGTACCTGGTGAGACCCTACTGGCTGCATGCTTGTTCCAGGTGTGACTCCACTGGCTGCATGCTTGTTCCAGGTGTGACCCCACTGGCTGCATGCTTGTTCCAGGTGTGACCCCGCTGGCTGCAGGCTTGTTCCAGGTGTGACTCCGCTGGCTGCATGCTTGTTCCGGGTGTGACCCCGCTGGCTGCATGCTTGTTCCAGGTGTGACCCCGCTGGCTGCATGCTTGTTCCAGGTGTGACCCCGCTGGCTGCATGCTTGTTCCAGGTGTGACCCCGCTAGCTGCATGCTAGTTCCAGGTGTGACTCTATTGGCTGCATGCTTGTTCCAGGTGTGACTCTGCTAGTTGCATGCTTGTTCCAGGTGTGACTCCGCTGGCTGTATGCTTGTTCCAGGTGTGACCCCGCTGGCTGCATGCTTGTTCCAGGTGTGACCCCGCTGGCTGCATGCTTGTTCCAGGTGTGGCCCCGCTGGCTGCATGCTTGTTCCAGGTGTGACTCCACTTGCTGCATGCTTGTTCCAGGTGTGACCCCGCTGGCTGCATGCTTGTTCCAGGTGTGACTCTGCTAGTTGCATGCTTGTTCCAGGTGTGACTCCGCTGGCTGTATGCTTGTTCCAGGTGTGACCCCGCTGGCTGCATGCTTGTTCCAGGTGTGACTCCATTGGCTGCATGCTTGTTCCAGGTGTGGCCCCGCTGGCTGCATGCTTGTTCCAGGTGTGACTCCGCTGGCTGCATGCTTGTTCCAGGTGTGACCCCGCTGGCTGCATGCTTGTTCCAGGTGTGACCCCGCTGGCTGCATGCTTGTTCCAGGTGTGACTCCATTGGCTGCATGCTTGTTCCAGGTGTGACTCCGTTGGCTGCATGCTTGTTCCAGGTGTGACCCCCGCTGGCTGCATGCTTGTTGCAGGTGTGACCCCCGCTGGCTGCATGCTTGTTCCAGGTGTGACTCCATTGGCTGCATGCTTGTTCCAGGTGTGACCCCGCTGGCTGCATGCTTGTTCCGGGTGTGACCCCGCTGGCTGCATGCTTGTTCCAGGTGTGACCCTGCTGGCTGCATGCTTGTTCCAGGTGTGACCCCGCTGGCTGCATGCTTGTTCCAGGTGTGACTCCATTGGCTGCATGCTTGTTCCAGGTGTGACCCCGCTGGCTGCATGCTTGATCCAGGTGTGACCCCCGCTGGCTGCATGCTTGTTGCAGGTGTGACCCCCGCTGGCTGCATGCTTGTTCCAGGTGTGACTCCATTGGCTGCATGCTTGTTCCAGGTGTGACTCCACTGGCTGCATGCTTGTACCTGGTGAGACCCTACTGGCTGCATGCTTGTTCCAGGTGTGACTCCACTGGCTGCATGCTTGTTCCAGGTATGACCCCACTGGCTGCATGCTTGTTCCAGGTGTGACCCCGCTGGCTGCAGGCTTGTTCCAGGTGTGACTCCGCTGGCTGCACGCTTGTTCCGGGTGTGACCCCGCTGGCTGCATGCTTGTTCCAGGTGTGACCCCGCTGGCTGCATGCTTGTTCCAGGTGTGACCCCGCTGGCTGCATGCTTGTTCCAGGTGTGACCCCGCTAGCTGCATGCTTGTTCCAGGTGTGACTCTATTGGCTGCATGCTTGTTCCAGGTGTGGCCCCGCTGGCTGCATGCTTGTTCCAGGTGTGACTCCACTGGCTGCATGCTTGTTCCAGGTGTGACTCTGCTGCCTGCATGCTTGTTCCCGGTGTGACTCTGCTGGCTGCATGCTTGTACCTGGTGAGACCCTACTGGCTGCATGCTTGTTCCAGGTGTGACTCCACTGGCTGCATGCTTGTTCCAGGTGTGACCCCACTGGCTGCATGCTTGTTCCAGGTGTGACCCCGCTGGCTGCAGGCTTGTTCCAGGTGTGACTCCGCTGGCTGCATGCTTGTTCCGGGTGTGACCCGCTGGCTGCATGCTTGTTCCAGGTGTGACCCCGCCGGCTGCATGCTTGTTCCAGGTGTGACTCCGCTGGCTGCATGCTTGTTCCAGGTGTGACCCCGCTGGCTGCATGCTTGTTCCAGGTGTGACCCCCGCTGGCTGCATGCTTGTTCCAGGTGTGACCCCGCTGGCTGCATGCTTGTTCCAGGTGTGACCCCGCTGGCTGCATGCTTGTTCCAGGTGTGACCCCGCTGGCTGCATGCTTGTTCCAGGTGTGACCCCACTGGCTGCATGCTTGTTCCAGGTGTGACCCCACTGGCTGCATGCTTGTTCCAGGTGTGACCCCACTGGCTGCATGCTTGTTCCAGGTGTGACCCCACTGGCTGCATGCTTGTTCCAGGTGTGACCCCACTGGCTGCATGCTTGTTCCAGGTGTGACTCTGCTAGCTGCCTGCTTGTTCCAGGTGTGACCCCGCTGGCTGCATGCTTGTTCCAGGTGTGACCCCACTGGCTGCATGCTTGTTCCAGGTGTGACCCCACTGGCTGCATGCTTGTTCCAGGTGTGACTCTGCTAGCTGCCTGCTTGTTCCAGGTGTGACCCCGCTGGCTGCATGCTTGTTGCAGGTGTGACCCCGCTGGCTGCATGCTTGTTGCAGGTGTGACCCCGCTGGCTGCATGCTTGTTCCAGGTGTGACCCCGCTGGCTGCATGCTTGTTCCAGGTGTGACCCCGCTGGCTGCATGCTTGTTCCGGGTGTGACCCCCGCTGGCTGCAGCAAAGCTGTGTTATCCACTATGGTACCCTGTTGTCCATAACCGGAGGATAATGCTGGGTACACACGATGCAATGTCACAGCCAATCGGTGGGAATCGGGCAAATATTTTCGACATGTCTGATCAGCTCCCAATCAATAAAGCGACAGATTTTATTCACTTAGCATTGGAAAATTGGTTGCTTTATTGATCGGGTGCACTTTGGCCATGTACATATAATGCGACTTCCCATCCGATCATCTGTCGATCAGGCAGGAAATTGCATCGTGTGTGCCCAGCATAACCCAGCCGTGTTACCGGAATCTGGCAATCTGTATCCAGTATTGGTGGGAGGAGAATTGATGGGCTGGAGACATCCTCATTATGCCCACCTTCATACAGAGTCCCTCTGATGTCCCCATCACAGCCGTGTATCGGGGCCCGGGGTCTCTGCACTGCCATGAATGGGGGGAATCCTCCTCATTAGCCCCCTGCAGAGTCGCTGTGAGACCCTCCCAGAGCGGGGGCAGCATTCAGGGACATCACAGGGGATGTGGAGGAATTAGGGAGAATACTTTCACTAATGGGGATTTACATGTCTAATTACTGGTGATTAGGGAGAGCCTTTCCCTGCCTGATCAGCTTCAGCCTGGGAGGTGTCCCCAGAGGGACCTCGGACATACAATTTTGTGTTAGATAGATGGTTTCATATATCATTTCCATCATGTCTGATATGACTTTCGATCATTTTTCTGGTCGATTTCTCATAGAAGTGAATGGAAATTAATAAAAAAAGATAGGAGAATCGAGCGGGAAATCGAGCGGAAAATCGAGCGGAAAACTCATCGTGTGTAAAGAACCACTGAAGTGAGAGGGATATGGAGGCTGCCATATTTATTTCCTGTTAAACAATACCAGTTGCCTGGCAGCCCTGCTCGTCTATTTGGCTGCAGTAGTGTCTGAATCACACCAGAAACAAGCATGCAGCTAGTCTTGTCAGATCTGACAATAATGTCAGGAACTCCTGATCTGCTGCATGCTTGTTCAGGGGCTATGGCTAATAGTATTAGAGGCAGAGGATCAGCAGGACAGCCAGGCAACTGGTATTGCTTAAAAGGGAATAAATATGGCAGCCTCCGTATCCCTCTCGTTACAGTTGTCCTTTACGTCGACAGCAATGGTCAAGCATTGTTCCCCTTCTTTCCTGCCTGACGGAAGCAGCTCCGTCATGCGCTGTGACATCATCACCACTCCCCTCCCCATGGCAACAGAACGCTGCGCTCGGATGTAACTGAGCGAAGCATCTTCGTGTGTGTGAGATAGCAGCGCTGCCAAATCGCTTTTGAATCTCTTTGTGGGTGATTTTTTGTGTAAATAAAGTGTAAAGCACCTGCTTTATACGTTTTAGCCGCCTCCTCCTGGCAATTATCCCGCCCCCTTGAACAGAAGGCACGTCCCTATTTGGAGATAAAGAGAACCACACGTGACTTTTTGTACTAGGGGGCGGGGTTAACCAGTAGAAGCTATTCGGAAAAAGACATTGGAAAACCCGGCAGGTACTAAAAACTTTATTTAACACAAAACAATAATCAAGGCCCCAGGCCTCAAACTGATTACCTCCAGACAACGGTGCCTGACTGGGATATAGGCAGCAAGTGACCAGCCGGTTCTTGAAGGTGATGCAGGAATAGAGTGACCAGATTTTTGTGGGTCCACCCTGGGACAGGGAGGGGGGCACGGGGGGGGGGGCGAACAGTGGGGAGGACTGAGGAGCGCGCAGCGCCGAAGACCGGGGGCGGGGGGGCGAGAAATGGGCGTGGCCATGACATTGTATGGGCGGAGCTAACGTAATGATGTAACAGCGAGGCATAAGAAAGCAGTGTTTACGCCATGATGTGGACAAACGAGACTTTGCATCATGGGTGTGCAGAAACTGTGTGATGCTAATAGTATACCGTAACCACAAAGCAGCAAACATAGCCATCTATGACCATTAAATAATAAATGCAGTAACAGTTACCCCGGACACCAGAAAATAAACGCAATAGGTAACATGTCAGCACAAAATAACCGCAATACGGGCAACATGTCAGTATAAAATAAATGCAATGCGGGCAACATGTCAGTATAAAATAAATGCAATGCGGGCAAACATGTCAGTACAAAATAAACGCAATGCGGGCAAGCATGTCAGTGCAAAATAAACGCAATGCGGGCAAACATTTCACCAGAAAAGAAACGCAATGCGGGCAAACATTTCACCAGGCAAGAAACGCACTGCGGGCAAACATTTCACCAGGCAAGAAACGTAATGCGGGCAAACATTTTACCAGGCAAGAAACGCACTGCGGGCAAACATTTCACCAGGCAAGAAACGCACTGCAGGCAAACGTTTCACCAGGCAAGAAACGCACTGCGGGCAAACATTTCACCAGGCAAGAAACGCACTGCGGGCAAACATTTCACCAGGCAAGAAACGTAATGCGGGCAAACATTTCACCAGGCAAGAAACGCACTGCGGGCAAACATTTCACCAGGCAAGAAACGCACTGCGGGCAAACATTTCACCAGGCAAGAAACGCACTGCGGGCAAACATTTCACCAGGCAAGAAACGCACTGCGGGCAAACATTTCACCAGGTAAGAAACGCAATGCGGGCAAACATTTCACCAGAAGGGAAACGCAATGTGGGCAAACATTTCACCAGGCAAGAAACGTAATGCGGGCAAACATTTCACCAGGCAAGAAACGCACTGCGGGCAAACATTTCACCAGGCAAGAAACGCACTGCGGGCAAACATTTCACCAGGCAAGAAACGTAATGCGGGCAAACATTTCACCAGGCAAGAAACGCAATGTGGGCAAACATTTCACCAGGCAAGAAACGTAATGCGGGCAAACATTTCACCAGGCAAGAAACGCACTGCGGGCAAACATTTCACCAGGCAAGAAACGCAATGCGGGCAAACATTTCACCAGGCAAGAAACGTAATGCGGGCAAAGTTCACCTGGAAAAGAAAGCATTTACTCACCTGGCAGAAGTCTCCTCTGGCGCGCTGCTCCGTCCCGGGACCGTCTTGTTCCTCCTGCTCTGGTCTCCCGCGCTGACAGGGCTACGGCAAGATGGCGCCCGAAGCCCTGTACTGGGGACACATAGTCTCCAGTACAGGGCTTCGGCAGCCATCTTGCCGTAGCCCTGCTCGCCTGCCGGTGTCGGAGCAGACACCGGAAGAGGAGGCTGGAGCGGGGCTGCAGGCAATGAACTGGCACGGCGTCTATAGACGCCGCTGCCAGTTCATGCGGAGAGAGTGGCCAGAGTCCCGAGGCCGGGACGTCCCGCTGCTGAAAGCGAGACGTTTCCCGGGACCTCATGCTGCCTGGGACAGCGGACCCCGAATCCGGGACGCGTCCCGGGCAATCCGGGACGTCTGGTCACTATATGCAGGAAGCAGGAAAAATCAGTATGCAAAGATCTGAATGACTCTGACATGGGCGAAACTGTACAAGCTAGATAATTGGGTCGCGTCTCACTGGGTCCCGGCTTGAAGGAGGAAGCTTGGGAGTGACGTGGGACACATCGGATCAAAGCCCTCTCCCGCGGTTACAGCTGTCTAATTTAAATTTCGATTCCAACTAGTTACGAACATGTAGCTACTTGGTAAAATCAACAATACACAGGAGACAGACTTTCATGTCCTCTAGCATGGTCATCTCCTTTCACTCCCGCATCCAGGACTTCTCACGGGCGGCCCTTTTCTTTTGGAACTCTCTCCCCCAGCCTGTCCATCATGCTCCAAGCCTGGAAACTAGGGGTGGGACGACGAATCCGGCGAATCCACGAATCCCTCGAATATTGGGAAATATTCGAGATTCGTGGATTCGAATCCCGGCGCCATTTTTCACTTTCCGAATCCGCCGAATCCCGACGCTGCATCGCCACATACGCCGCTCCCCCCGCCCACACTCGTCCTCCCCCGACCTTTTCCGACCCCCCCCCCGCGCCTCCTCCGTTCGCCAGCATCAACTCACCTGAGCGGAGCGCACAGAGCGGCAGACCTCTCGCCGACTTCCTGGTTCCCCCTAGTGACCGGCTCTTACAATGATGTCATCAGTAAGAGCCGGTCCGGCCACTAGAGGGAACAGGGAAGTATCGAAGACGTCTGCCGCTCTGCGCTCCACGGAAAGGTGAGTAGATACTCATGCAGGGGTGAGCGGAGGAGGCACGGGGGGGGGGGGGGGAGCGGAGGAGGCACGGGGGGGGGGGGCGGAGGAGGCACGGGGAGGGGGGTTGGCGGTGAGCGGAGGAGGCATGGGGAAGGCCCCTATACCTACCTACAGGCCCCTATACCTACCTACAGGCCCCTATACCTACCTACCCACCTACAGGCCTCTATACCTACCTACCCACCTACAGGCCCCTATACCTACCTACCTACCTAAAGGCCCCTATACCTACCTACCTAAAGTCCCGTATACCTACCTACCCATCTACCTACCTACAGGCCCCTATACCTACCTACCCACCTACAGGCCCCTATACCTACCCACCTACAGGCCCCTATACCTACCTACCTAAAGGCCCCTATACCTACCTACCTAAAGGCCCGTATACCTACCTACAGGCCCCTATACCTACCTACCCACCTACAGGCCCCTATACCTACCTACCCACCTACCTACCTAAAGGCCCCTATACCTACCCACCCATCTACCTACCTACAGGCCCCCCTACCTACCTACCTACGTAAAGGCCCCTATACCTACCTACCTAAAGGCCCCTATACCTACCTACCTACCTAAAGGCCCCTACACCTACCTACCCACCTACCTAAAGGCCCCTACACCTACCTACCTAAAGGCCCCTATACCTACCTACCTACCTAAAGGCCCCTACACCTACCTACCTACAGGCCGCTACACCTACCTACCCACCTACCTAAAGGCCCCTATACCTACCTACCTAAAGGCCCCTATACCTATCTACCTACCTAAAGGCCCCTATACCTACCTACCTACAGGCCCCTACACCTACCCACCTACCTAAAGGCCCCTATACCTACCTACCTACATACCTACCTATACTGAAGGTCCCTTTACCTACCTACCTAAAGGCCCCTATACCTACCTACCTAAAGACCCCTATACCTACCTACATACCTACCTATACTTAAGGCCCTATACCCTGCTACCTCTACTGAAGGTCCCTTTACCTACCTACCTAAAGGCCCCTATACCTACCTACCTAAAGGCCCCTATACCTACCTACATACCTACCTATACTTAAGGCCCTATACCCTATATACCTATACTGAAGGTCCCTATACCTACCTACCTATACTGAAGGCCCATATACCCTGCTACCTATACTGAAGGCCCATATACCCTGCTACCTATACTGAAGGCCCATATACCCTGCTACCTATACTGAAGGCCCATATACCCTGCTACCTATACTTAGGGCCCCTATACCTTGCTACCTATACTGAAGGCCCATATACCCTGCTACCTATACTGAAGGCCCATATACCCTGCTACCTATAATGAAGGCCCATATACCCTGCTACCTATACTGAAGGCCCCTATACCCTGCTACATATACCTTGCTACCTGTACTGAAAGCTACCTATATTGAAGGCACCCATACCTAGCTAGCTATACTGAAGGCATCTTTACCTCGCTACCTATGCCTGGGTACCTATACTGCGGGCAACTATACCATGGATCGCACAATTCTTATGTGCAGGATTCGTTAGATTCGGGATTCGAAAGGTTCGAGATATTCGAGAACCTTTTTAGATTCGGATCCGGATTCGAAGAAATTGTGGATTCGTCCCATCCCTACTGGAAACCTTCAAATGTCCTCTCAAAACACCCCTTTTCAGACAAGCCTATAATTTGCTATAGGTAGCATTGGAGAATAGATTCACTGGCTCACCCTCATGTCCCCTTCCCTAATTTCTCCAACCCACTACCCTGTAGGCTCTCAAGGGCAGGGACCTCCTCCTAGTGTTTCTTATTCTGCTGTAATTTGTAAATGTACTAGTCCAGTACTGGTGATATCTCAAACCACTTATCATCTATGTATGTGTTTGAATTGCTGGATGTCCTGATTGTACAGAGTTTTGAATGTCTCCTGTATCCATGCTCCCCACTATTTGTTTTCTACGATGTACAGCGCTATGGAAGGTGTTGGTGCTATATACACAAAAAACTCTAATGTCAACTCTTCAGGTCCAGGGGAGGCAAATTCTAAGTCCCCTATTGCTGAGCTATTGGACTGGAGCAGAATATCAGATTATGAGAGATGGCACAGTCTAGCACCGGGAAATTCGCTCCCAGGTTGTGAACGTGCTTCAGCTGGGGGGATTGGGTTGGGGGTGATCTGGTGAGGGCAGGGACAGAAGGGTTAATGCACCATTGTCCCATCACTCAGCAGAAGACACAGAGGGGCAGGCTGGACCTGTGACAGTTGTGGCTAGGAGATGACAGTTGGGGCCAGGAGATGGTGGTGACTCGTTTCCAGGGTTCAGGGTGTCACCACATGCGGACGGGCCTTTTCTCTCCAGCTGCTGGTCCCGGCCTGGAGTCTCGGGGTTGAGCAGGTTGCTAAACAAGCTAATTAGATCATGAAGATGGTCCACGTCTGCCGAGCGAGCGAGAGCCCCGACTGTCAGCCTGCTAGACCTGTGAAGAATAGAGACACCTAATTCAATTAGGATTTCTTTCCCTCTATAACCTAATTACACCACAATCTGCCAGGAGGGCTCTGCTCCTGCAGCATCTGAGCTGGGGAATGGGGAGGGGACCCTGGGGGGAGCATATGGAAGATCTCTAATGTGATGGGAGATAATGTGTGCTTACATAGCACAGGACATAGCTGAGGAGGCATTGTGCCAATCTACCCTCCTCCATGACTGGCAGGCCAGGGGGGCCTCACACCTTCCTGTGATCTCCTCTCATGCCCATTTTGTGTGACCAGGGGGGACCTCACACCTTCCCTGTGATCTCCATTCATTCCCACATTGTGTGACCAGGGGGGACCTCACACCTTCCCTGTGATCTCCTCTCATGCCCACGTTGTGTGACCAGGGGGGACCAAACACCTTCCCTGTGATCTCCTCTCATGCCCACGTTGTGTGACCAGGGGGGACCAAACACCTTCCCTGTGATCTCCTCTCCTGCCCACGTTGTGTGACCAGGGGGGACCTCGCACTTCCCTGCGATCTCCTCTCCTGCCAACGTTGTGTGACCAGGGCGACCTCACACCTTCCCTGTGATCTCCTCTCATGTCCATGTGACCAGGGAGGACCTCGCACCTTCCCTGTGATCTCCTCTCATGCCCACATTGTGTGACCAGGGGGGACCTCACACCTTCCCTGTGATCTCCTCTCATGTCCATGTGACCAGGGAGGACCTCGCACCTTCCCTGTGATCTCCTCTCATGCCCACGTTGTGTGACCAGGGCGACCTCACACCTTCCCTGTGATCTCCTCTCATGCCCACATCGTGTGACCAGGGGGGACCTCACACCTTCCCTGTGATCTCCTCTCATGTCCATGTGACCAGGGAGGACCTCGCACCTTCCCTGTGATCTCCTCTCATGCCCACATTGTGTGACCAGGGGGGATCTCGCACCTTCCCTGGGATCTCCTCTCATGCCCACATTGTGTGACCAGGGGGGACCTCACACCTTCCTTGGGATCTCCTCTCATGCCCACGTTGTGTGACCAGGGGGGACCTCGCACCTTCCCTGTGATCTCCTCTCATGCCCACGTTGTGTGACCAGGGGGACCTCGCACCTTCTGTGATCTCCTCTCATGCCCACGTTGTGTGACCAGGGGGACCTTACACCTTCCCTGCAATCTCTTCTCATGCCCACGTTGTGTGACCAGGGGGACCTCACACCTTCCCTGTGATCTCCTCTCATGCCCACGTTTTGTGACCAGGGGGGAACTTGCACCTTCCCTGTGATCTCCTCTCATGCCCACATTGTGTGTCCAGGAGGGACCTCGCACCTTCCCTGTGATCTCCTCTCATGCCCACGTTGTGTGACCAGGGGGACCTCACACCTTCCCTGTGATCTCCTCTCATGCCCACGTTTTGTGACCAGGGGGGAACTTGCACCTTCCCTGTGATCTCCTCTCATACCCACATTGTGTGACCAGGGGGACCTCACGCCTTCCCTGTGATCTCCTCTCATTCCCACGTGTGTGACCAGTGAGACCTCGCACCTTCCTTGTGTTCTCCTCTCATTCCCACGTTGTGTGACCAGTGGGACCACGCACCTTCCCTGTGATCTCCTCTCATGCCCACGTTGTGTGACCAGGGGGGACCTCACACTTCCCTGCGATCTCCTCTCCTGCCAACGTTGTGTGACCAGGGAGGACCTCGCACCTTCCCTGTGATCTCCTCTCATGCCCACGTTGTGTGACCAGGGCGACCTCACACCTTCCCTGTGATCTCCTCTCATGCCCACGTTGTGTGACCAGGGGGGACCTCGCACCTTCCCTGTGATCTCCTCTCATGCCCACATTGTGTGACCAGGGGGGACCTCACACCTTCCCTGTGATCTCCTCTCATGTCCATGTGACCAGGGAGGACCTCGCACCTTCCCTGTGATCTCCTCTCATGCCCACGTTGTGTGACCAGGGCGACCTCACACCTTCCCTGTGATCTCCTCTCATGCCCACATTGTGTGACCAGGGGGGACCTCACACCTTCCCTGTGATCTCCTCTCATGTCCATGTGACCAGTGGGACCACGCACCTTCCCTGTGATCTCCTCTCATGCCCACGTTGTGTGACGAGGGGGGACCTCGCACCTTCCCTGTGATCTCCTCTCATATCCACTTTGTGTGACCAGGGAGACCTCACACCTTCCCTGTGATCTCCTCTCATGCCCACGTTGTGTGACCAGGGGGGACCTCACACCTTCCCTGTGATCTCCTCTCATGCCCACGTTGTGTGACCAGGGGGACCTCACACCTTCCCTGTGATCTCCTCTCATGCCCACGTTTTGTGACCAGGGGGGAACTTGCACCTTCCCTGTGATCTCCTCTCATACCCACATTGTGTGACCAGGGGGACCTCACGCCTTCCCTGTGATCTCCTCTCATTCCCACGTGTGTGACCAGTGAGACCTCGCACCTTCCCTGTGATCTCCTCTCATTCCCACGTTGTGTGACCAGTGGGACCACGCACCTTCCCTGTGATCTCCTCTCATGCCCACGTTGTGTGACGAGGGGGGACCTCGCACCTTCCCTGTGATCTCCTCTCATATCCACTTTGTGTGACCAGGGAGACCTCACACCTTCCCTGTGATCTCCTCTCATGCCCTTGTTGTGTGACCAGGGGGACCTCGCACCTTCCCTGTGATCTCCTCTCATACCCACGTTGTGTGACCTGGGGGGACCACACACCTTCCTTGTGATCTCCTCTCATGCCCACCTTGTGTGACCAGGGGGGACCACGCACCTTCCCTTTGATCTCCTCTCATACCCACATTGTGTGACCAGGGAGACCTCACACCTTCCCTGTGATCTCCTCTCATGCCCACGTTGTGTAACCAGGGGGACCTCGCACCTTCCCTGTGATCTCCTCTCATGCCCACGTTGTGTGACCAGTGGGACCTCGCACCTTACCTGTGATCTCCTCTCATGCCCACGTTGTGTGACCAGCGGAACCACGCACCTTCCCTGTGATCTCCTCTCATGCCCACGTTGTGTGACTAGGGGGACCTCGCACCTTCCCTGTAATCTCCTCTCATGCCCATGTTGTGTGACCAGTGGGACCTCACACCCTCCCTGTGATCTCCTCTCATGCCTACGTTGTGTGACCAGTGGGACCTCACACCCTCCCTGTGATCTCCTCTCATGCCCACGTTTTGTGACCAGGGGGAACTTGCACCTTCCCTGTGATCTCCTCTCATGCCCACGTTGTGTGACGAGGGGGGACCTCGCACCTTCCCTGTGATCTCCTCTCATATCCACTTTGTGTGACCAGGGAGACCTCACACCTTCCCTGTGATCTCCTCTCATGCCCACGTTGTGTGACCAGGGGGACCTCGCACCTTCCCTGTGATCTCCTCTCATACCCACATTGTGTGACCTGGGGGGACCACACACCTTCCTTGTGATCTCCTCTCATGCCCACGTTGTGTGACCAGGGGGGACCAAACACCTTCCCTTTGATCTCCTCTCATACCCACGTTGTGTGACCAGGGGGACCTCGTACCTTCCCTGTGATCTCCTCTCATGCCCACGTTGTGGAACCAGGGGGACCTCGCACCTTCCCTGTGATCTCCTCTTATGCCCACGTTGTGTGACCAGTGGAACCACGCACCTTCCCTGTGATCTCCTCTCATGCCCACGTTGTGTGACCAGGGGGACCTCGCACCTTCCCTGTAATCTCCTCTCATGCCCACGTTGTGTGACCAGTGGGACCTCACACCCTCCCTGTGATCTCCTCTCATGCCCACGTTGTGTGGCCAGTGGGACCACGCACCTTCCCTGTGATCTCCTCTCATGCTCATGTTGTGTGACCAGGGGAGACCTCGCACCTTCCCTGTGATCTCCTCTCATGCCCACTTTGTGTGACCAGGGGGGACCTCGCACCTTCCCTGTGATCTCCTCTCATGCCCATGTTGTGTGACCAGGGAGACCTCACACCTTCCCTACCATAGTCATATGTCTATGTATTTGTAAAAACAAAACAGAGGACACCGAGAGCCCAATAGTGCAATATTGTCTGGTAAGCTCAATATATAAAATAATGTCAAAGGTTCTTATACTCACAAAGGTGGGTTACCATCAGGTAACCACTTGACAGGCAGGTGGGGAGTATTAGTACCTGACCCCACTCAGGTATAAAAGTCGTTCTCTGTAGATAGAAAAATGGGGAAAGCACCCCTCCACCAGGGGTGGACTTAATAGTGCTGTAATATGTACGAACAGAGGCGCCAAGCAGAGTAAAACAATGTTCTAAAAACGATAAAAAGAGGGAAGTCGAGGTGGACTTACCTCCCTCTGGTAGTGGACATATACTCAAATGCAGAGTAAAAATATATATACAATTTATTCACCACTCCATAAAATCACAACGCGTTTCGCGGTCAACAGTCTATGTATGTATCAATATGTCTATGTATGTATCAAGAGGTGTATGTAGCATACTTTTATTGGGTGGAAGACAATTCACTTATCTGTATGTTTTTGGGATGTGGGAGGAAACCAGAGTTCCCAGAGGAAACCCACACAGACACAGGGAGAACATACAAACATACACACACGCACACGCACACGCACACACACACACACACCTACCTCGGGCAGTTCACGTATCTTGGGTTAGCCATGGGCTTTAGGCCAAAACTACAAGAATGCCACACACAATGCAATCTCAGCAATGAAGTATTATTATTATTATAAACAACGGAGCATACAATACACCACTGATCTGTAACACAATACTCTACTCTCCCTCTATAGGAAATATTAAGTCTCTGATTAGTACACAGAAGACTAATTAAATAAAGATTTAATATTCCAAAACTGGAATAAATGAGAGAGAATATATTGTATATAAATATGTTTACAAAAATAAAAGTAAAAAATTACAAAAATGACACACTACAAGATATTTGCTTAATTATCCAAATAAAAGGGAATAAAACAGAAATCGAACTTTACCCAGCGTAAGGTCTAATTCCTGATGCGGGAGAATGCAGTTCTGATGATAGATCAGGGGATCTATTGCGTATAGCAATCTCCAGCAATCTGTCTTAACCTTCTGCCGCCCGCGTCACGCCAGTAGGCGTGGCCGCGGCGGCAGCCCCAGGACCGCCTAACGCCAATTGGCGTAAAGTCCTGGGGCTCTGTTTTGCATGAGATCGCGCGCATGGTGCGTCCGCATCTCATGCTCGGAGGGCGGAGCTCCACCCCGCCTTCAGTCTCCGATCACGCCGTCTATTTACTCTGTGCAGCGCTGCGATCAGCAGCAGCGCTGCACTGGGGACAGCCGTGTGACACGGCTGTCCCCATGGGGGACAAGAGAGCGATCGGCTCTCATAGGCAGAAGCCTATGGCAGCCGATCGCCATAATTGGCTGGCTGTGGGGAGCGAGGGAAGGGTCTTAAAGAAACAGGGGTTTTTAAACAAAAGCGACAAACAATAATATTTATTTTAAAAAAAGAAACATGGGGGGAGCGATCAGACCCCACCAACAGAGAGCTCTGTTGGTGGGGAGAAAAGGGGCGGGAAATCACTTGTGTGCTGTGTTGTGCGGATCTGCAGCTTGGCCTTAAAGCTGCAGTGGCCAATTTTGCTAAAAATGGCCTGGTCACTAGGGGGGTTTAGCCCTGCAGTCCTCAAGTTGTTAAGGTGGCCACACACACGATACAATAAAATGATCCGATTTTACAGCAATTAGTTGAAAACAATCGTATCTCGAAAAAAATCGAAAGCTTTTTTTTTTTCATTCGACTGAAAAATCCAATCCGATTTCTCGTTTTTCTCGATTTAAATCGATCCGGAATGCCAGATATTTCTCTTCAATTTCTACTAAAGATTCCATGGTGTGTGTTGGATTGTCAATTTATTAATATACACCCCCTAGCAATTTTGTCAGAGTTTCCAATCATATTTGATCATAATTGGGGAAAGATTGAACATAGGTGTGTGGTACATTGGTCAGATTTTTGAAATGTTACAATCAGTCAGAAAAATTGATTGCAATTCTTAAATTGAACAGATATTTAAAAAATTGTATGGTGTGTGACCACTTTTAGGGCTCATTGACACTACAGCGTTTTCCGCCTTTCTTCAAGCGCAGGGGATTTATAAAACCGCCCACAAAACGCTTGTGCAATGAATCTCTATGAGAAGGTTTATATCAGCGCGGTTTGTGTGCTGTGCGTGCAGCAAAGCGGTGCCTGGACCATCTTTGGGGCAATTTTCATATAATGGAAGGTATAGGAAAAGCGGTAAACACTCACAAAACCGATTTGTGCAGCGATTGCGTTCACGTCTCTTAGAATAAATACATTGTATTTATTCTTTTCCGGGTCAAAGAGTTCACTTCCTGACTGACGTCATGGAGTGAATCTCAAAACCGCTCTGGCAAAGCACTTTTTCCAAAAAATGCAGTGCGCAGTGGAGCGTCGGGAGGGGGGAAAAAGTGCACAAAACGCAAAACGCTTGCATTTGCATTTTTGTTTTTAGGTGTGAATGAGGCCTGAAACTATTGAAACAAAGTCATACGGAATAAAGGATGACAGGTGCCCGCTGGCTGCTCTTGTCTGTTTTTTTTTTCTAAGAAAATTTCAGTGAAAAGTTGCCAACAAATTTGCCTGCATGTACTTTCTGGAAATACAGACACAACCTTGTCACAGTGATTTGTCAGACTGGGAGTAATAAAGCTTTTGCCAGACTCTGTAACAGTGCAGGTGTCGAAAATAAGCAATTGCTCCTGCTCTGTGCAACCAATTATTCATACAGGAAGAGGACAATATCTGGGCAGTAAGTCCTGCAAACAGAGTACAGATTCCAGGCTTAAAGTGGACCTGAACTCTTGCACAGGAGGGAAGGAAAACAGAGAGAATTTCACCCTGTATGCATTTAGAGAATTTACCCTGTCTAATTCCCCCTCATCCGTGACTAATCACCACTGTAATTTAATCTCTCAGCTGTCAGCTCAGGAATCTCCTCTGCCATGACAGAACAGCTAATTTGTAAACACAGGATGTTAACTCTATGTCTGCTTCCAGGAAAGCAGGAAGTGGACACACTGCAGATTTATTGCAGGATTTGTATCAGCTGTAACAAAGAAATAGCAATAAATGGGAATAAAATATGCCAGTACAGTTCCAGCCCAGAATACTTAACAATAGATATATACACAACAGAGACTATTGGGGTTTTTAAAGGAACAACATCAGTCTTTATTATTCTTTAATATCAATTCTCCTTGATTGCAGTCGTATAAGTGTGGATGGGTTACAAAAGATCCAATCACGGATCCAAAATGCCTGACACGTGTTTCACGGCCAAAAGCCGCTTCCTCAGAGGCACACAAATGTGTACATATCAGGTGTAAACCGGAATTAGCGATGTGCTCTCCTCAGTGACCGAGTGCTATAGAAAGAACGCTCTGTTGTGTACATATCTATTGTAAGAAAGAAATGGTTATTATGCTGTTACTTATCTTTTAGAGGAGAGAGGAAGTTCTGAGTTCGGATGTGCTTTAAAAAGATGTGTGGTCAGCTTGGGAAATTCATGATTGGTTACTGAAATAGAATTGTCATTTTTAAAAACATTTAGGCTTCTTTCTCACCAAGACGTTGCGTTTAGGGGACATTATAGGGCACAGAATGTGCCCCTAACGCAACGCCTGTTGGAGCAGGACGCTACCAAGAGCCGCGTTACAAGCAGCTCTTGGTGCGCCTGCTCTGTCGGAGGCGCTGCGGAGACCACGTAAGCAGAGCTCTCCGCATCACGTGGTCCCGCCAGCCAATCAGCGGCCACTCCAAGAAGTAAACACTGCAAGTGCAGTGAATGTCAAGTAGCCATGTGCCTGGCTATGTAGCGGCCTCTCTCCGCTCCTGAAATAATAAAAAAAACCATACTGAGCATGTGCAAACAGTCTAACGCGGCTTAAGCCGCTAGAACGCACAGTATGTTGCACTTCAGTTCAAACGAACGTGCAGCGTTACTGTGTAATGCAACGTGGGCACTGTGAACAGCCCATTGATTTTCCATTGCTGTGTGGTGGGGTGCGTTACAGGCTGCTCTAACGTGTGCCTGTAACGTCTCACTGTGAAAGCAGCCTTAATCACTAATTTCACTGAGCCTATTCCATTAGATGGGATTTGATCCAAGAATCTCTCGTATTTTCGGATCGGTACATCACTGCGATTAACATGTAAATCACGGTGCTCTTTTTCCACAAGTGCGATTTGGGCAGCTACACCATTTTCCTTGAGATTCTGCAATTCAAATTGATTTCCCCCCTGAGGTTTTTTCCTCTTATCGGAAATCGCAAACTCACCCCAGTTGCGCTGTACATCCGACTGAACGTGTGTGGATCGTGGTGAAATCGCAGTAGTGGAAATAGAAAGAAACGTGACCGCATTGCAGCTTCTAAGTGGAAAAGGCCCTTACACCATTTTTTAAATAGACATTTTGCTTTGAGCTATAGTGCGTGCGACATAAACGTTCATATATAAGCGGATCCATCTGTAGCGAGAGGTCAGCGATTGTGAGTGAGGATGTCATTGTCGCCCTGATTAGGAGATTATACCTTTACATCCCCGACGTTAATTGTCCTTATTGACAGAATATTTCTCTGTCATATTAGTCCCGGCCATTTCTTGTAGCAAAAGCCCCAAAATATTGCAAATACGATACTAACCCGATTAGCCGCAGGCAATCAGATGCTAATTGTATCGGGAGGAGTCCGTATGAGGCAGAGGCCGGTCCCGGGGGACAGGAAGAGAGAGGCAGCTGTTCCGGAGGGATCGATATGGAATAGGCCGCAGAACCGTCTCCTAGATCGCCAGCTCCTGGGGTCGCAGCTCGCACGCACGCAGCAACAGGAAGAATGGAACGTATATATTCCTGAGCATGACATGTGGCCGTCACTGGAAAATGTGCGTTATGTCCAAGCAAATAGCTCAAGAACATCTGATGTAAGAGACAGACGCACTTCTGCAAGAAACACAACTGAGACCAAAGCTAAACAAGGCAAATCCTGGCAGGTTAAAGTGAACCTCTAGACTAAAAATCTACTCAGCAGCACTGAAAAGGCTTGGTGTTTCTTTAACAGTTTCACTGCATCAGAACTTTGTTTTTGTTTTTCTTACCCAAGCCTCATTTTTAGCTGCACAAAAGCTAAGCTACGTCCCATCAAAGAAAACTGCCCGGGCATTTTTCCCCTGATGCTGTGCAAAGCATGATGGGATTTCCTATGTTGTTATTTATGTTGCCTAGCATCTGGGAGGGGTGATCAGCACACAGGACAGTTGGAACTGTGTCTCATGCTCCCTGTCACCTCCTTTCAACCAAAAAGATGGCTGCCCCATGAAAAAGATGGCTGCCTTCATGAAATCAAACATTTGTCTGTTTTTTTTTTAAAACAGGGTGGGTAAGAGATTATATTACCTATCTATTTTAATTAACATAACTAATGTAACTAAATGACAGTATGTTAGTTTAGGTTGAAGTTCCTCTTTAAAGATTTGGGGCCAGGGCACCGGACCTGTGCTGGGGTCCATTAGATGACCAGGGAGTTGAGGGGACCACTAGACTACCAGGGAAAACTTTGGGGGATGAGGGGACCACTACTCTCCCAGGAAATTTGATGTGGGGATGGGGGGAGATACTAGGCTACCAGGGAATACTATAGAGGATGAGGAGACCACTAGGCCACCAGGGAACACGGTGTGGGACTCGAGGAATACTGTGGGGGGATGGGGGGACTGCCAGCCAGCCCAGCACAGACGGCAGGTAACTCGGCCTAGGTATGTTTAGGGGACACTGTCTATTTATGTGATATATGCTGCCTGTTTATGTTTTTATATTTTTGTGGGCAGCATGTCAAATACGTCTTTGGCCCACCTGGGGCAGCCTTCAGAAATACTAGTGTGTCTGAGTTCTTCTGAAGACAAGCGAATCTGTACTGCCCACGCATGAGTTCGGACGCCTCGCGCATGCGCAGTACGAAGCAGCCCATCTTCCAAAGCATTTGGGGACATAAGAGCTTCTGAAGCCTTCTGAAGAGTCCCATATTATGAGCAGGAGACAAAGGTGCAATAAGGGGACGGAGAGAGGACCAGGGATGCTCTATATGGGATGCAGAGCCTTCCCTCTGCATAGGTGAGTATCTGTCTTTTCAGGTTTGCTTCAGTTGTTGGCGAAAGAACATGATGCGATGTGACAAGGAGCTGGGTTGGGGACGCTCATTGGTGTAGAAGAGATTTTAATGATTTAGTGCAAATTGAGCCCACCAAATGCAACTTCCCGCCAATTCTGATTAGTCTGATTCCAACTTGCATACAAATTTGCATGAATGACTTGCACCTTGTTGACCATCTCCAGTATATAAGTATTGAGGCTTATAGTGGGTGGGAGAGAGAGAGAGACAACCAATCGGGAACAGCGGCGGGGGGAGGGGGAGCGAGCATAGTAGTTATAACTCACCTTCTGCCACCGATCCCCCGCAGCCTCTATCTCCTTCCTCTCCCAGGCGTCCATCGTGTTGGTAACAGCGACCCCCTGTAATGACGTGACCACATGTCACCACAGGGGGCGCTGTTACCAATGCAACAGACGCTGGGAGAGGAAGGAGATAGAGGCTGCGGGGGATCGGTGGCAGAAGGTGAGTTATAACTACTATGCCCACTCCCCCCGCCACTGCGGGGCACCTACCTATCTAACCTATATTGGGGGCAGCTACCTATCTAACCTATACTGGGGGCAGCTACCTATCTAACCTATACTGGATGCAGCTACCTATCTAACCTATACTGGGGGCAGCTACCTATCTAACCTATACTGGGGGAAGCTACCTATCTAATCTATACTGGGGGCAGCTACCTATCTAACCTATATTGCGGGCACCTACCTATCTAACCTATATTGCGGGCACCTACCTATCTAACCTATATTGCGGGCACCTACCTATCTAACCTATATTGCGGGCACCTACCTATCTAACCTATACTGGGGGCAGCTACCTATCTAACCTATACTGGGGGCACCTACCTATCTAATCTATACTGGGGGCAGCTACCTATCTAACCTATACTGGGGGCAGCTACCTATCTAACCTATACTGGGGGAAGCTACCTATCTAATCTATACTGGGGGCAGCTACCTATCTAATCTATACTGGGGGCAGCTACCTATCTAATCTATACTGGGGGCAGCTACCTATCTAACCTATATTGCGGGCACCTACCTATCTAACCTATACTGGGGGCAGCTACCTATCTAACCTATACTGGGGGCACCTACCTATCTAATCTATACTGGGGGGCAGCTACCTAATCTAACCTACGCTGGGGGGCAGCTACCTATCTAACCTATACTGGGGGCAGCTACCTATCTAACCTATACTGGGGGCACCTACCTATCTAACCTATACTGGGGGGCACCTACCTATCTAACCTATACTGCGGGCACCTACCTATCTAACCTATACTGGGGGCAGCTACCTATCTAACCTATACGGGGGGCACCTACCTATCTAACCTATACTGCGGGCACCTACCTATCTAACCTATACTGGGGGCAGCTACCTATCTAACCTATACTGGGGGCACCTACCTATCTAACCTATACTGGGGGGCACCTACCTATCCTGGGGGCAGCTACCTATCTAACCTATACTGGGGGCTGCTACCTATCTAACCTATACTGGGGGCAGCCACCTATCTAACCTATACTAAGGGGCACCTACCTACCTAACCTATACTTCGGGCACCTACCTATCTAACCTATACTGGGGGAAGCTACCTATCTAACCTATACTGGGGGCAGCTACCTATCTAACCTATACTGCGGGCACCCACCTATCTAACCTATACTGGGGGCACTTACCTAACTAACCTACACTATGGGCACCTATTTATCTAACCTATACTGGGGGCACCTACCTATCTAACCTATGCCGGGGCAACTATATTGGCTATCTATATTGGAGGCACCCACCTATCTAACCGATACTGCTGGCCCCTACCTAGCTAACCTATACTGGTGGCAACTATAAAGGCTACCCTACGCTGGAGTCACCTACGTAGCTAACCTATACTGGAGGCAACTATTCCTGGCTACCTATACGGGGGAGGACCTATAGCTGGCTAACCTATACTGCGGGCAACTATCCCTGGCTCCATGGGAAGGGGGGGGGGGGTGTTTACACCCTCAACTTGGGTGCAATTTAGCCTAGAAACTGCCCTGGATCTGGACATCAGTCCTGGAAGAGGAACAAATGAGGAAGAAAGAGGGTGAAAGAGGGACAGAGTGATTTGGTGCCCAAAGAGGGTCTGTCCCTCTGAAAGCGGGACAGTTGGGAGCTATGTTGCAGGTGCTTCCTGGGGAATTAGGGTTCCTCCTTAAACATAATGGAGTGGCTGAAGGTGGGGCAGTCATTTTGTCACATGGAGAGAAAATAAAGCTCGACTTGATGAGGAAACACAAACACCCCCGGACCGCGACGGCGAATGCGGCTAACTCTCGCTCCTCCAACACGAAACTCCCGGGGATGGAGCAGAAAGAAAGCAGATAAATAAGGATTTAGCCCAGAGCACTCCCCGCCATGCAGACTGACACAGAGAGGAGACAGGGAAGGATTGGCGCTGCCATTCGCCCCGCGCCGCTCTGACACGTAACGGCGAGATAGATGATCGGATGACACCGAATCCGAACACAATGCGCTTCCAGATTTATTCTGTGCCCGGAAATCTCCTCCATTATTTACCAGCAGCACGTGCGCTATTTCACCGCCGCGCCCAGACGCATCCGCCGCTGTTTTTACCCATAAATCAAAGCGACGCTGTCGGGCCTCGCAGTCTGCTTTAAGATGCGGCATAAATTTTGTGACTGGCAGCGGGAACGCTTCTGCGAAATGCTGGAGGCAGACGTGTCGCCATAAACCGACAATCCGCCTGCCAAGAGGGAGCTTATTAAAGAACCACTCCACCCAGAACTGCTAGCGCAGATGCACACTGGAGCTGGTTGTGTTATAAGGCTTTCCGGTATGTTGACAAGATCAATGGCAACTTCCTATCACAGCCATCCCACAGTGTGTCTAACAGAAACTGTGAGAAAATTGTGTCATAGGCAATGGATTAGTGCAGTTGCTGAAAATGAGTAACAGTGGCTCCTGCTCTGTGCAGTGTGACTCATACTGAAAAGTGCAAGTTTTTGGGCAATCAGCTCTGCAAACAGCACACTGTAGAGATGGTTATTAAGAACAGCAATTTCAGCTCACTACCTATAGGCTACCTATACAGGGGCACCTATACCTGGATACCCATACTGGGGGCACCTATATCTGGCTACCTATACTTGGGCACCTATATCTGGCTACCTATACTGGGGACACCTATATCTGGCTACCTATACTGGGGTCACCTATACCTAGATATATATACTGGGGCACCTATACCAGGCTACCTATACTGCGGGCACATATAGCTGGCTACATATACTGGGGGCACCTATAGCTGGCTACCTATACTAGGGATACTTATAGCTGGCTACCTATACTGGGGGCACCTATAGCTGGCTACCTATACTGGGGGAACCTATACCTGGATACATATACTATACTGGGGGCACCTACTGTATATCTGGCTACCTATACTGGGGGCACTTATACCAGGCTACCTATACTGGGGACATCTATAGCTGGCTACTTATACTGGGGGCACCTATACCTGGATACATATACTATACTGGGGGCACCTACTGTATATCTGGCTACCTATACTGGGGGCACTTATACCAGGCTACCTATACTGGGGACATCTATAGCTGGCTACCTATACTGGGGACACTTATAGCTGGCTACCTATATTGGGGGCACCTATACCTGGATACATATACTATCCTGGGGGTACCTACTGTATATCTGGCTACCTATACTAAGGTCACCTACTGTATATCTGGCTACCTATACTAAGGGCACTTATACCATGCTACCTATACTGGGGGCACTTATACCTGGCTACCAATACTTGGGGGGGGGGGGGATAATCTGTACATGGGGGATGGGAATGGTCAGGTGTTGGGGGGGGGGGGCATAAAGGAGGAATAGTCTGTACATGGAAAAAAAACACATATATCCAGGCACATCACCTCTAGTTAGGACATTAAATAAGTTATTAAGGAAAGGGAGGTGCTGAAGGGGGTGTGGCTAGAAAACAGCAAAAATCTATTAACCCTTCGCACACTCACATGCAAATGTTCAAACAAATGCATTCACAGATTCACTCATCCAGGCACAACTGTTATCCCTACAGCTAAATTAAAAGCCAGGGTTTTAGTTCACAGAAGAATACAGGAGATTCATCACCCCAGACATTCTTATGCTTAGTCACCTATACTGCGTAGAAGTACCCAGGTAAACATAGGTGTCCTAACTCTGGCCCTGTAACATGCATAGTGCAGACATGCAAACACATTCATTGCATCAAACCTATCAATGGATTAGGAGCACACATCCTAACTTCCTCTCCTGGGAAAGACGGTGCATCTTACCAATCGCACAAGGGAGCTAACGTTATGTGTCCATGTGCACCATGCACATACACCAGCATAAGCTGTCTGCATGCTGACAAACACATACAGGGGAAGGGGGGAGTGCACTGAATTAGACCCTAGCCACAGGGGTCAGCAACAAGAAAAAAATACATATATCCAGGCACATCGCCTCTAGTTAGGACATTAAATAAGTTATTTGATGATCAGGTGGATGATCAGGTGTTGGGTGGGGGAGGGGGTCTGTACATGGGGGATGATCAGGTGTTGGGTGGGGGAGGGGGTCTGTACATGGGGGATGATCAGGTGTTGGGTGGGGGAGGGGGTCTGTACATGCGGGATGGGGATGGTCAGGTGTTGGGTGGGGGAGGGGGTCTGTACATGGGAAGATGGGGATTGTAAAGCCGGACACACTTGAATTGTTATAATTCTGTCCACCAGTGAAATGACGATTATACGTGGCGTTAGTCATGTGATTCGCTCGATACACAGCGTCAGTGCTGTATAATCACACAATAATAATATAGGACATGTGGTTATGGCCAGACGCAGGCTGTAGGGTCTGTCAGCGGCCGGCCTGTGGTTGGGTGATGGGTGGGCCGTCGCATCCTCCGCAGCTTCCTGTCCCCCCCGCAGGCTCCTCGGCAATAAGATCCTGATAAGTACAGGAGATTCATCACCCCAGACATTAGCACTTTACTTAAAGTTCAACCCCATCAATAGCAGCCAATTACAGGAGGAGGGAGGCCGGGGGCTGCCTGGGAGAAATTAAGCCTCATTATTTATCTCTCTGTCATTATCTGCGCAGTCTGGCGGGCTGGAGGGCGACACGAGCGGTGGCCGGCCGGTCACCTGTCCGCAGGATGGAGTACACAATGCCGGCAGCTAAACTCCTGCGCCTAACGATCACACATGGGGCTTATTCACAAAACTTATCGCACTATCTCTCCTTACTCATCAAAGAAGAACTCTAACCAAGGATTGAACGTCATCCCAATCAGTAGCTGATACTACAGTGACCAGATTTTTATGGGACCAACCTAGGACGAGGGGGGGAGGGGAGGGAACGGGGTGTTTGCGCCGCGCCGAAAAATGGGCGTGGGGGGTGTTCGCGGGGCGCCAAAAAATGGGCGTGGCCATGACATTGTATGGGCGGAGCGTAACCGTAACCCCAAACCAGCTAATATAGCCAACAATGACCATTAATAAATGCAGCAACAGTTACCCCAGACACCAGAAAATAAACGCAATTTGGGCAACATTTCAGCAGAAAATAACGCAAAATGTGGGCAACATTTCAGCAGAAAATAACGCAATGTGGGCAGCATGTCACCTGCAAAAAAAAAATAATTTACTCACCTGACAGAAGTCTCCTCACCCGGCCGGCCTCTGGTGTGCAGCTCCACGGACGATCCTCCTGCATATCTCCCGTGCTGAATGGAATAGCAGGGCTACGGGAAGATGGCGCCTGAAGCCCTGTACTGCATCCACAAATAGTCTCCAGTACAGGGCTTCGGACGCCATCTTCCCTTAGCCCTGCTCTGCCTGCCGGAAGACTTTGCATGCTGGAGCGGGGCTGCAGGCTATGAACTGGCACGGCGTCTATTAGACGTCGCAGCCAGTTCATTCAATCGTTCAATCGGACGTTTCCCGGGACCTAGCGCAGCCTGGGACAAGGGACCGAATCCAGGACCTGTCCCGGGTAAAGGGGGACGTATGGTCGCCGTACTGATACCCCCTTTCCCACCAGAATTATTTACCTTTTCTCTTCATAGATCATCAGGGGGTCTGTATGGCTGATGTTGTAGTGAAACCCCTCCCAAAGTGTGATGTCATGGCCATGGTCCTGACAGTTTGCTGTCTGTGAACCTCGTTGCATTGTGGGAAATAACAGCTTTGTCCAACTGCTAAGCAAGCTGCATCTCCCTCTGTGCATAGAGCTCTCAGTCACAAACATTCCGCAGAGATCACCTGACAGGACTAAAGATGTCATCACCAGTGATAAATGTCAGAATGTAAATCAGGGAGAGGAGAGATCTTACAATGGCCAAACACTGGATAAATCTATAATTGAATATTGTAAACAATGAGCAATTGTATTTATGTTATTTTCCCTACAGGTCCTCTTTAACTCATGATTTCCCTCTCCTTGGCCCTGATGCACTAAACTGCAGGAACATTGCGGTAAAATTAGCATGTCCCGTGTTACCTAAGTAACGCGTTGCTAGGGTACCGCGCGCTATGCTGTCAGCCATAGTAATAGAAAATTGCAATCTCCCTGCAGTGCAATGCATCAGAATCGTCTGCATAAGGGCACCATTCATCTGGGGGTGGTTCACACTTGCGTGTACGTTAAAAAAGGGCGCCGGGGAAAAAAGGGCGCAGGGCTTTAAATGATAAGCATGAATAACGTTTAAAAAAAAATTGTGCTATATTTCGTTTAAAAATAATGTTTTATAAAGGTTTAAATCATTAAATAATGTGTATGAAATCGGCAAATTTAAAAACGTTAATCTTCCCTGTTTAAGAAGTGAAATTTATAATAACGTTTTATAAAACATTAATAAGAATGTTACTAAAGCTATACCTAACCCTACTCTCATACAGAACCCTCCCTGTACCTACCCCTAACCCCCCCTGGTGGTGCCTAAACCTAACCATCCCCCTGGAGGTGCCTAACCCTAAAACCCCCCTGGTGGTGCCTAACCCTAAGACCCCCCTGGTGGTGCCTAACCCTAAGACCCCCCTGGTGGTGCCTAACCCTAAGACCCCCCTGGTGGTGCCTAATCCTAACCACCCCCCTCCTGGTGCCTAACCCTAAGACCCCCCTGGTGGTGCCTAACCCTAAGACCCCCTGGTGGTGCCTAACCCTAAGACCCCCTGGTGGTGCCTAACCCTAAGACCCCCCTGGTGGTGCCTAAACCTAAGACCCCCCTGGTGGTGCCTAACCCTAAGACCCCCCTGGTGGTGCCTAAACCTAAGACCCCCCTGGTGGTGCCTAAACCTAAGACCTCCCCTGTCATAAGCATTAATAACGTTTTAAAGAAATATTGTGCTGTTTTTCATTTAAAAATAATGTTTTAAAAAAATATTGTACCGTTTTTAGTTTAAAAATAATGTTTAAAAAATTATAAATCATTAAATAATGTGTAATCATGAGAAGCAGTTATAAAACATTAAAAGTCTCCGGGCGCCGCTTTTAAAACGTTATTTTTCTCCGGCGCCATTTTTTCCTGTTGGGCGCCCATTAAACGATATTTATTATGGGAGTGAATGGCGGCGCCCTTTTTGTCCACTAGCCTCCTGCGCCCAAATTTCCTGCTTCCCACACTCGCACTCCTCTGATTGCGGCTGCCACTAAGCTATCCCTATGGGATCATTCTCACTGAGGTGTTTGCGATTTGCATAAATCGCAGACGTGCTGCATGCAGCGCTTTGGGGGTGATTGCGAAGTGATCCTCGTTCTACTGAATGATAATCACAATGCAAATTGCGGCTGCGATCACGATTTGCATTCTGAGAGTGAACTAGCCCTGGCTCAGCTTTATAATCTCTCCTAATCGTAACTCATGTTTTATCTCTCCTTACCGGTTTATCTCGTGAGTCATTTCTTATTATAGTAGAGGTGGAAAATGAGTCAAAGCTACACACTGGTCGATTGCCACCAGATTGACCAACAGATAGATCTAATCTGATCACAGAGGGATCTAATGGCTGCCCATACACGGCACACAGATTTTGAATCGATTTCAGCATGACAGGAAGTGAAGAGAAGGTGGAGAAGACGCTGGAAGAAGTGAGAGACAGCGGGGACCCCGGGACTCGCGCCGGCGGACAGGTGATGTATTGCTGCCTCGGTCATCGCAGTATTAAACGCTGCTAACGATGCACTTCCGCTCTGCTGGCAATCAAGTAAAAATTCGGCCTGGACAGATCGACTGAATCAATTGATTATGGATGGAAATCGATTCATCAGTCAACATCTGCGTTGATTTCACAGCAGATTAATTCACAGTGAACATAGTGTATGGGCACCTTTTAGGCTGTGTTCCCACTAGAGTGGAGAACAGGCATTACCTGGGGGATCCTTGAGATCGCTCGGTCCCTTGCCATCTCCCTGGGTGGCTCCTGTCCCCTGCTGGATGGCCCTGTAGCCTGGCCAAGTCGCACTTATTCGCGAAGGCGCGACCTGCCGCGCATGCACCCCCGTCACGCTCCCCTGGCCGGAAGTGTTCTGCCCCTGTGCTGGTCGTGCATGAGCGACAAAGCACGACTTGGCCAGGCTGCCAGGCCATCCAGCAGGGGACAGAAGTGACCCGGGGAGACGGCGAGGGACGAGCCGCCTCAAAGGGGCTTAAAGAGGAGCTGTCAGTCATACTGTCTCAGAAAAAAAAAAAAAATAACAACACATATAAGTAGATAAATACTTGCATAACACATGTTTTGCACTGTCCATGTTTTGATTTTAGTGATTTTTCTACAGTAGAAAAAGAGAAAATCCTTCTTAGAATTTCCCATTTTAACTGTGGTTATTTGGAAGCCAATTCTGATGTCATTTCCTCCCTTACTCTCCTCTGCCTGATTTTCCCGCCTTTCACTATAGAAAGTGCATTGTCTCAGCATGAGAAATATTGGCCAATCAGAGAGGAACAGAGTTGTGGGAGGGGAAATCAGGAGGGAAAGAGGCTTCAGCCCATCAGGCTGCATTAGTTAAGTCTGAGGGGAAACAGAGAAGCAAAAAGGACAACCCAGCATGCCCTGCAACTTCCTGTTTGTGTACCAAATTGTGTGTGTATCAAATAAGAGTAAACTGGGAAATGATCATTTTTTAACAAGAAAAGTAATAGTGATGTTAACTTTTGGATTGCCTGATTAGCATCATTATTACTTGTTTACCCATGCCCCCCAACCTTCCCGTTTTCGTCGGGACTGTCACGGGTTGGGGGGCCCCTCCCGCTCTCCCGCTGCCACCCCCCGAAGTCCCGGTCTAGTCAGCCTCAGAGGTGACTGAAAAAAAAAACCGATGCTCCAGCCGCGCAATGCGGGGAAGTGGGGCTGCATCATTCCTCCCTCCCTCCTGCTCACTGAAGCTGCCTGCTGTGTGGCCCCCCCCCCCCTAGGATGCACAGTTTCCACAGCGGTGGTCACATACCTGTCCATACGCTTGTACGGGAGCCGGCTTCATTCTACTTCCTGTTTCCTATGACGTCATAGGAAACAGGAAGTAGAATGAAGCCGGCTCCCGTACAAGCGCATGGACAGGTATGTGACCACCGCTGCGGAAACTGTGCATCCCGGGGGGGGGGGCACACAGCAGGCAGCTTCAGTGAGCAGGAGGGAGGGAGGAATGATGCAGCCCCACTCCCCGCATTGCGCGGCTGGAGCATCGTTTTTTTTGTTGTTTGCCTCCTCTCTGCCCAGGCACCCTCCTCCCCACCATACCCACGTGCTCCCCCACACCCACATGCTCCCCCACACCCACAGGCACCCACATGCTCCCCCACACCCACAGGCACCCACATGCTCCCCCACACCCACATGCTCCCCCACACCCACAGGCACCCACATGCTCCCCCACACCCACGGGCACCCACATGCTCCCCCACACCCCTTTTAGGAGTCATAATAATAATATGAATTAAAATACACTGACCAGACGTCCCATTTTGCCTGGTTCAGGGTCCCCTGTCCCAGGCTGCAATGTGTCCCAGGTTATGTCCCACTTTTGGCCGCTGGGTGTCCCAGCCGTGGGACTCTGTGGCCGCATGAGGTAATGTTTGCCTCATTTACCGTTTGCAGAGTCGGAGTAATCGTTTTCTGATGCATTTCATGCGTCAGAGGTAACGGTAGTTGCATTTCATTTGTCAGTGGTAACGGTTATTGCAGTTCCTGTGTCAGAGGTAACAGTTGCTGCATTTATAATTTCATGATCATAGAGACTGCATTTGCTACTTTGGGGTTATTGTTGCAGCATTTGGCTTTTTGTAGGCTCATGATTATTAAATGGTATGCTAATACTGTAGCATCAGCAGCTTCTGCAGATTACATGCACAATCTAATCCCGTCATAGTCTAATGTCCTACGATATTATTATGTATTTATATAGCACTGGCATCTAAGGCAGCACTTGACAGAGAATGTAGTCATGTCCTTGGTGGAGCTTACAATCTAATCCCGGGCATAGTCAAAGTCTAATGTCCCGCCATATCATTATTATGTATTTATGTAGCACTTGCATCTTCTGCAGCACTTTACAGACTAAATAGTCATTACATGTCATGGACTGACATCCATGATGCAAATCTCCCATTTCACCTCATCATTGTGGGAACACTGCTTTTTCTTATGTGTCTGGGGAACATTGCCTAATTACCTTTAGGGTCACTTTGCCTATCTGTGTTTTGAGAGGAAACTCTGTCCCACTGCCTCAGAGTTACATTACAGTTCACTCCGTCCACACCATGTCATGGACACGTCCATTTTCCTACTGTGATCATGGTCATGCCCATTTTTTGGCGCAGCGTGCTAACCCCCCCCCCCCCCCCCACACACACACACACGCACACACCACCTCTGTCCCAGGTTGAGCCGAGAAAAATCTGGTCACTGTAATTAAAATAAAGATATAAAAAAAAAAAAAAAAAATAAAAAAAAATGGCGGGCGTGTCTAGGGGGTATTGGGGGCGTGGTTAGGGGTGTGGCCTAAATGTCCCGTTTTCTGTGCTTACAATGTTGGGAGGTATGGTTTACCAGATAAAAATAAAGAATGGATTTTTGATTTTATGCCCGACAGTTACACTTTAAGGAAATTGTTAGGTAAGTATGGTACATCAGACTGTTTTGGTCTCAGGTACACTTTAAGCCACCAGCTAGCAAGAAAAAACTCAGAATCATTTTGACAGTAGGAGAAAAAGTGAATTACATGTGGAGACCCCCAACCTATCAGAACCCCAGCACAGCAGCCATTTTGCAGTCTGTGTTTGGCTTCTGTGGCTAGGCAGATCAGGGAGAGTGTGCTGCGTTAGTTAGGCCTCTGTTCTGTGTCCTCAGTGCAGATACTTGCTGATGCCACAGAGTGTCCTGAACAGCGAATAGCCCTTCTTTGGACCGGTAAATAGTTTTTCTTGCTATTGTATTGCTGTTCTGTGCGTCCAGCGCACATTAGCCGGTTGTTTGTAGTGCGCTAAATGCGGCGTTTCATGTCTGTCTGAAACAGGCATAACCCTTACACTACCTTATCGTTGTGTACACTACGTGATTTTTGGTGGGACTTTTGGCATGTATCCCACTCCGCCATGCCCCCCTCCAGGTGTTAGGCCCCTTGAAACAACTTTTCCATCACTTTTGTGGCCGGAAACCAACCCTGTAGGTTTTAAAATTCACCTGCCCATTGAAGTCTATAGCGGTTCTCCAGATTCACCTGTTGGTGAACTTTTGCAGTTCGTGAACCGAAAATTTCATGTTCACTACATCACTAGTCAGAAACATTTGGGGCTCGATTCACAAAGCGGTGCTGTTATCACGCCTGTGAAAACCCCCTTAGCACGTCTAAACGAGCTTTTCTTTACGCGCAAAACTTTATGCGCGTAAAACTTTACGCGCGCACTGCACAGAGCGCAGGGCGCTCCGCGCAAAGTGCCCATTAAAGCCTATGGGACTTAGTTTTGCGCGCGATCTGATTGAGAAAACCAATGCTAACCTACTTAGCACCCTGGTTAGCGTGCCTAAAGACTTTAGACGTGCTAAGTAGGTTAGCACCGCATAGTGAATCAAGCCCATGGTCTGCATCCTTGCTCGGGGACTATGGCTAAAAGTATTAGCGGCAGAGGATTGGGGGACAGCCAGGCAACTGGTATTGTTTAAAAGGAAATAAATATGGCAGCCTCCTCACTTCAGGTGTCCTATATATGAATGTAACCTAATGATTAAAATTGCTTTTATATTACATATTACCGTACTTTATAAATGATTTAGTCACTGTTTGCCCATTGTTAAATCTTTCTTCACCTTGATTTACATTCTGAAATTGTAGCTGGAGACATTTTTTCTGTTGGCAGGTGCATCACTGCGGAATGTATGTTTGTTGTGTTCCGAAGTGAGCAGAAACAACACCTTGTGTCCCAGAATTCTCTGAGAGGAAGATTCTGCTTAATAATCAGCCTTGGCTAAGCATCGCTGGGAAGGACAACATACAGCAATGTACAGTACATAGGAAGTGTTTCTGATGCTGAAGGCAGGATAAGCGACGTAAAAGTGGGAATCCTGAATAATTTACTGCATTCTTCTTCTATGCTGTTGCGGTGACTCTATATAATAGTCTTGTGCTGGTGCACACCGTGTTTCGGGTGATCTGCATCTCGGCTAATCAACATTATAATATCACCACTGATGAATAGCTGCTGCGGACGAACAGATCCCGACCCCGGCTGAACTTTTATACCTTATTAAGCAGCCAGTTATCCTGATAATTGCTCGTTAGCTGGAAATGACTCTTCCTGTGGTAGATCCTGCAGCAATGGTCATTATCCCGCGATGAGTCCCCATCATTCTCACTGGAGAACTCTACGTGAACCGGCCACGTCACCAAACACCAGCAGCGAGATCAGCAGCCACGTCACCATACACCACCAGCGAGATGCCCAGCCACGTCCCCAAACACCACCAGCGAGATGACCAGCCATGTCACCAAACACCACCAGCGACATGACCAGCCACGTCACCAAACACCACCAGCGACATGACCAGCCATGTCACCAAACACCACCAGCGAGATGACCAGTGACGTCACCATACACCACCAGCGAGATGACCAGCCACGTCACCAAACACCACCAACAAAATGACCAGCCATGTCACCAAACACCACCAGCGACATGACCAGCCACGTCACCAAACACCACCAGCAAGATGACCAGCCACGTCACCATACACCACCAGCGAGATGACCAGCCACGTCACTAAACACCACCAGCGAGATGACCAGCCACACGTCACCATACACCACCAGCGAGATGACCAGCCACGTCACCAAGCATCACCAACAAGGTGACCAGCCACGTCACCAAACACCACCAGCGAGATAACCAGCCACGTCACCAAACACCACCAGCGAGATAACCAGCCACGTCACCAAACACCACCAGCGAGATAACCAGCCACGTCACCAAACACCACCAGCGAGATAACCAGCCACGTCACCAAACACCACCAGCGAGATGACCAGCCTCATCACCAAACACCACCAGCGAGATGACCAGCCACATCACCAAACATCATCAACAAGATGAGCAGCCACGTCACCAAACACTACCAGCGAGGTGACCAGCCATGTCACCAAAGACCACCAGCGAGATGACCAGCCACGTCACCATACACCACCAGCGAAATGACCAGCCACGTCAAACACCACCAGCGAGATGACCAGCCACGTCAAACACCACCAGCGAGATGACCAGCCACGTCACCAAACACCACCAGCGACATGACCAGCCACATCACCAAACACCACCAGCGAGATGACCAGTCATGTCAAACACCACCAGCGAGATGACCAGCCACGTCAAACACCACCAGCGAGATGACCAGCCACGTCATCAAGCATTGCCAACAAGATGAGCAGCCACGTCACCAAACACCAGCGAGACGATGCTGATGGGGCGTATTCGGCAATCTGATTTATCTGCATCGGAAGAGTCCCTCTGGGTTTCCTAGACGTGGTCTGTGCGAGAAGGCCTGGACTTTCCCAAAGGTATGTGAAAGGGAAGCTCCGGACTCCTAGAGAATCTACTAAACACACAACAGACCTCCCTCTGATTAGGAAACCAAAGCCACCAGAAAAGGAGATAGAAGGAGACAACCTGAAGCCACCAACTGTAGCTCACACGAAACAGCCCCGGGCCTGTCTGCAATGTTATACCCCCTGGGATACTGTCACCAGACTGCAACTACCATAGAGCAGGTGAGGAGCTTGTGCCTTCCCAGAATCCCTTGCACCCCTGGTTACCTCCATAGTCTCCAGGCCTCCACCAGCCAATAAGCCTTCATATCAAAACTTTAAAGTATAAATATGTCAAACTCAGGCCCACGGACCAAGTTTGTCCTGCAGACCCATCAAATTTGTCCCGCAAGTGTTTTTTCCTACTTGCCTAACTCAGGTGATAAAATTAAGGCCAACTAGTTCAGCAATGATATTGATCAAATGTAAAGGACAACTGTAAAGAGAGGGATATGGAGACTGCCATATGTATTTCCTACTGTATAAGCTTTAGAACACATGAGCTCAGAGAAGCTCTTTTGCACAGATAACAACTTAAAGGGTAGGTCCGAGGAACTGAAAAAAAGAAATCCACTTACCTCGGGCTTCCTCCAGCCCCTGGCAGCCGACCTGTGCCCTCGCCGCAGCTCCAGTGGCTCCAGGTCCTCTCCGGTGCAGCTGTCAACCTCGCCAGGTCGGCATCTGCTTGTGTTTTTTTTAACTCTTCCTGTGCTGGAAAATAATGATATTCTTCACTACTATGTTACATTTCTTAGCTGTACTACAGGTTCAATTCATTATCTCGAAAGTTTATTTTCACTTCAGGTTTGCTTTAAGGCCTTGTTCACAAGTGTGAGCAAGGCCTTAGGCTGGATCCACACTATAAGCGCTTTTCTGAGCACTTTGTGATTGATTAGCACTTTCGGAGCGCTTTTTAAACATTTCTCCCATTCACTTTAATGAAAATCTCGGTAAAAATCACGGAGATCACTCGTGAAAAATCACATCGATTTTTACCACGATTTTAGTGAAAGTGATTGGGAGATATGTTTAAAAAGTGCTAATCAATCACAAAGCGCTCAGAAAAGCGCTTATAGTGTGGATATGCCCTTAAAGGAATAATCAGGCTAAAAATAAAAAAATCAGCTTTACACACCTGGGGGTTTCTCCAGCCCCTTGCAGCCGACTGTCCCACGCTGACCGCTCCACTCTCTGCCGCCGTCCTGGGTTCCCTGCACGCTGTTGAGGTAGACCTCGAGGTTCTCCTTACTGCGCCTGCGTGAAGCGCCACTGTCAATCATGGCCACATTGTCCGCGGCGCACTGCGCAGGCGCAGAACTAGTATGATTGACAGAGGCGCTTTACACAGACGCAGTAAGGAGGACCTCGAGGTCATCCACTGCACCGTGCAGGGAGCCCAGGACAGCGGCGAAGAGCAGAGCGGTCAGCGTGGGACAGTCGGTTGCAAGGTAAACCTCATTTTTTATTTTTAGCTTGATGATTCCTTTAAGGATACATCTGACCTACCCAAAAAACCCCAAGATTTACTTACCTGGGGCTTCCTCCAGCCCCTGGCAGCCGATATGTCCCTCACCGCAGCTCCAGAGTCCCGGGATCCCCTCCGTTCCAGATGCCAGGTTGGCATCTACTGCGTCTACGCGGTGCAGAAGTACTGTGCCTGTACAGAACACTCCAGACCATGTGAGGGGGACCCCGAGTAGCGCTCGCGCAGGCAACTGCACCACCCTGGCGAGGTCAGCATCTGGAACGGAGGGGATCCCAGGACACTGGAGCTGCGGCAAGGGACAGATAGGGTGCCAGGGGTAAGTAGATCTATTTTTTGGGGGGAGCAGCTCGAATGTATCCTTTCAAGGACAACTGAAGTGAGAGGGATATTGAGGCTGCCATATTTATTTCCTTTTAAGCAATATCAGTTGCCTGGCTGTCCTGCTGATCCTCAGCCTCTAATATTTTTGGCCATAGACACTAAACAAGCATGCAGCAGATCAGGTGCTCTGACATTATTGTCAGATCTGACAGATTAGCTTCATGCTTGTTTCTGGTGTGATTCAGATACTATATTGCACTTAAATAGATCAGCAGGGCTGCCAGGCAACCAGTATTGGTTAAAAGGAAATAAATACGGCAGCCTCCATATACCTCTCACTACAGTTGCCCTTTAAGTCAAACATCTGATCTCAGCTGCATGCTTGTTCAGGGTCTATGACTAACAGTATAAGAGGCAGAGGATCAGCAGGACAGCCAGGTTATTTTCATTGTCTAAAAAATGTCAGCCTCTATGTCCCTCTCACTTCATTTGTCCTTTAAGACCCCCGCCCCCCCATTGTCTTCCATGGTTTTTATAAAATATCACAGATCTTGTTTTTGCAAAGACATGTACAGGAAACAACCGGGAATTGTTAACCATTCTCTCTCACAGACCATTTCTAGCGCTTTGTGCGTTTCCCCCCAATATGCTGAGCGGCACTATGGCGTTGTGCTGGGGACCCCGAGCTGCATGGAGAGGTTTAATAACACAGAGTATCTGCGAACGCCGCGGCTCCTCTGCCATTGTGTCTCTCCAGGCTGACTCCCGTAATCGAATTATCGCCCCCCGCACAGGGCCAGGGGCTGACGCTAATTGAATTGCTCTCGTCACAGGCAGAGACCCCCCTCCCTCCCCCCCTTGGAGGTTGGCAGCGTTATTGTTCCCGGCCCGATCCTCTCATTCATCCGGCGTGTCATCGGACACGGGGCTCTCGCTCTGTTTGCCGAGAGGCTGCGCCACTCCTTCCCTGCAACACAATTAAAAACAAATAAAACAATCTGGGCCCTCTCCATTATTTATCTATAAATTAGGGCAGCTGGCGGGCGGCGTTCCAGCGTGCTGATCCGGCGTGGAACGCGTGCGGGGGTTGGAGCACATTGCACATACACTAGCAATGATTACAGAGATGTTATCTGCTGGCGTTTACAGTAATGGCGTCACACAGGAAACCGGACCGCCGTGTCGTGGAGCAGGTGATGCAGCGGTCTGAGCCCCTCCTACTTCTTGTAAACCGGTCATGTGAGAAAAATGGAGGTTGCCATGGGAGACCTTCTCCTGAAAGTACTAAATCCTGTCTGTCATGCCTGTCCTCTGGATACACTCTCTGAGCTGCTCAGCAGTGATGGCCGTGTCTAGGAAAGCTCATGCAGAAACATGTGATCATGTTTGATCAGCTGACACATTAGTAAAGCTCTGATTTGCTGTGATTATATCCTGCTTGAGCCCTTTTTACCTGACTCGAGCAAACCAGAGACCTACATATCTATCACCTGACCAAACTGATCACATGCTTCTCTACGACTTCTCCTAGACATCACCATCACTGCTCAGATGGGATACGTATGTAGATTAGGTATGGTAGGAATCAATTTCTTCTGAATCAATTCTTTTCAGAGAACCATTGTGAATTATGCTCCCTTGTGTCTCCCTGTGTCCTCCACTGTCCCCGTTGTGTCCTCAGTTTGTCCCCCATGTCCTCCTCTGCATGGGCACAGTACAGGGAGTTCCCAACATTGTGGCGGGTTGGAGGTTGGTATTGGCAGGCGCTCACAAGTCAGGAACTCCCTGCATATGGACTATAAGACACAGTGACTTTTTTCCCTCACTTCAGAGGGAGAAAAGGTGAGTCTTATGCCGGGAATACACCATGAGATTTGTTGGCAGATAGATGTTTCGATAGATCATTTCCAACAGGTCCGATCTGATTTTCGATTGTTTTTCTGATCGATTTCTCATAGAAGTGGAAATCAATCAGAAAAACGATCGGAAAATCAAACACAGCAAATCTGCTGAAAAATGTCATTGTGTATTCCCAGCATTAAGCCCCATACACACGCTCAACAGCGGTCATTTCTGCAGCACAATTGTCAAACAACTTTTGTTGTGAAACAACCAAAAAAAAAGAAAGTTGCTTGCTATTGTTCACACAAGTGATAAGACTGATAAGATGTCAATCCAACAGTTTTATTGACGTTTTATCACTTGTGTGAACAATTGCAAGCAACTTTTTTTTGGTTGTTCAACTTGTTTCACAATAAAAGTCTTGACAATTGTGCTGCATAAATGACCGCTGTTGAGCATGTGTATGGGGCTTAATGGTCCAAATAATACAGTATCTATCTATCTATCTATCTATCTATCTATCTATCTATCTATCTATCTATCTATCTATCTATCTATCTATCTATCTATCTATCATGATTACACTGCCCCTGATAAAAGGAGCTGAACTGTCTGTAAAGTTTGCAACTGCTGTCTTCTCAGCCAATAAAAACTCTCCCAGATAAAAACAAATAGCCCAGGGGGTCTGCACCGTGTCAATCCAGGGGGTCTCTGCTGTGTCAGCGGAGCTCATTTGCCTAAACTGCTGCCTGTTCTGTACAGCTGGGACAGTTCTCCACCAGAATCTGCATTGTAATGTAATTTAGAGGCCGCAGGACACCTGGACACAGGCGGAGGGACAATACTGCCAGGGAGGGGGATACAGAACCCCCCACCAGTGTCTGCCACATCAATGCTCGGGCTCTAACGGAGGCTATCTGACAGGAGAGGGGATTTCTCTGTGCTATAGCCTAGCATCTAAGGATGGGTAACACACGCAACATCTGACGGACAAAACAATTGTCACTGTTTACAGCATCTTTTAAGTGAGTGAGGCCCTATTCAAGTTTTTCTCCTGAGTATTCTCCCATCTTATAATAAAATGCCTTTTAAGCCACCAGCAAGCAAGAAAATAATCATTTTGACAGAACTTTTTCCAGTTAGTTGCTGGTACTTTTTCAATCACAGTGGGCCATATGCAATTCACCCTTTCACCTGAGTTCTCTCCCAGGTGATATTTTCAACTCAGCAAGCAAACAAATACTTAAAATCATTTTCACAGTACTTCTTCCCCCACTTTTTGGTACTTTTTCCATTGCAAAGTGCTAAAAACTTAATTTAAATTGAATATGAACAATTATCTTCTAGTAGAAAACTCAGAAGGAAAAAAAAAAAGTGAATTGCATATGGCCCTGGTTGCTGAAATGTTATTTTAGACAGCAGATGAAAAATGAGGGCCATTTACGCAACATCTCCATGATCTGGCCCTTCCTGATCCTGGACACTGCCAAACTCCATGTCCATGCCCTCATCATCTCCCGCCTGGACTACTGCAACACCCTACCTGTCAGGCCTTCCTCTGAACTGCGTGGCCCCCCTACAATCCATCATGAATGCAGCAATAAGACTAATCTACACCTTCCATGGCTCTGTCTCCACAACTCCCCTCTGCAAATCCCTTCACTGGCTTCCAATACGCTGCAGAATCAGCTTTAAGATCCCATGTATGGCCTACAAATCTATACACGTCCTGCCCCGACCTACATCTCCGACCTGGTCGACCACTTCGCTCCTCCAACAACCTCCTCCTAACCACCCCACGCACCTTGCACTCCCATGCACGACTACAGTGCTTCACTAGAGCTGCCCCCACCCTGTGGAACTTTCTCCCACTTCCCAGCAGGCTTACCCAACTAGCCCTCAAAACTCCTCTCTTCAAGGAGGCCTATACAACTTCAACTCTCTCTCTCTGCCGAGAACCTCTTGATGCAGCCCAACTCCTATCACGTTACCGCCTCCTCCCTCTAGATTGTAAGCCTTTGGCAGGGTCCTTTCTCCTTGTGTTATCGTACCTGATCATGCACTCTACCCACAGAGTAAAGGTGCCCATACACTCGTCAGATTGGCAGCAGATAGATAAGAAATGCATCGGATGATCTATCTGATGCGTTTTTAGAACATTGTTTACCAGGATAGAATTCCAATAGATTTCAGTTTAAAATCTATTGAAATTCGATCTGATGGCATATTTTTGCCATCAGATTTCCATTAAGGCCAATGCAAACTGATAAGCAATCTCATCAGATCGACCTAAATTTTCCACCCTGCCAGTTCGATGGAAATCCATCGAAATCGACCATTTGCAAACCATCAATCGATCGATCGATCGGGATCGATCAGTCGGCCAGAAAATCGGCTGAGTGTATGGGCCCCTTAATGTGAAATGTATTATTGGGACTCCTACTCCAGTACATGATCTGGCATTGTTGTATCTTACTGCTTATTACCTGTATTGTGTTGTCTATCACCCCTAATATAATTGTCCATAGCTCTATTTATTGTACAGCGCTGCATAATATATTGGCGTTATATAATCAAATAAATACTAATAATACTAATAATAATGTGTGTGATTCAGTCACTACTGCAGCCAAAGAAAACAGCAGGACTGCCAGGACACTGGTATTGTTTAAAAGGAAACATCCATATCCCTCTCAGTTAACCACTTAAGGACCATAGGCTTACACTCCTCTCTAGTGACCAGGCTATCTTTTACAAATCAGGCCACTGCAGTTTTAAGGCCTAGCTGCAGGGCTGCACAACTCAGCACACAAGTGATCCCCCCCCCTTTTCTGCCCACCAACAGAGCTATCTGTTAGTGGGGTCTGATCGCTCCCCCCAATGTTTATTTTTTATTCTAATTTTAAATTTGTTATTATTACAATCCCTCCCTCCGCCAGCCAATCACAGCAATCCGCTGTCACAGGCATCAGTCTATAACAGCCAATCGCTCTAGAGCCTCCTCTAGGGACAGCCGAGTGACACGGCTGTCCCCAGTACAGAGCTGCCATAGATCGCAGCACTGTACATTGTAAATAGACGACAGTTTTGCCGTCTAACAGTCTCCTAGCAGCGATCGCCACTGGGAGACTGATGTCAAAGCTCCGTCATCCAAGTGGAGATGTGTGCGATCACCTGCAAAACCCCGTCCCAGGACTTCACGCCAATTGGCGTTGAACGGTCCTGAAGCTGCCGCTGCGTGGTCGGCAGGAGGTTAAGGTTTCTTTTAATTTTGATTGGCAAATTTTACCATCTCCATGTACTATAAAAATTGGCCAACAGATATTGAATACTATGAGCAGATTGTGTAGGTAAACCCTCATACTACACGGAGGGGGTAAAATTGGACAATAGAGATTGGATATGTGAAGAGACTGGACCCTCTCATAGAGGCAGCTCCAGGATACATTCAACACAAAAAGGCCACAAACGTTTATAGCAGCCGCAGGAATTGTTACAGTAAAACAGAATACTCCGAGTGGATTTCTTCCAAAAGCCTCAATTTATTTTACAATATTTTTCACATCTTGCATATACAACTATCCCATTTCTCTTTATAGTCATTCTTATAATACAATATATGACCGCTCTCTGCGGTTTCCTGGCCAGGTAGGTGGGTGGCAATCTTGTGATGCTGGGTAGGTGGGTGACAGTGTGGCCATTTTGTGATGCTGGGTAAGTGGGCGTAAGTGCGGCCATCTTGTGATGCTGGGTAGGTGGGCGGCAGGGTGGCCATCTTGTGACGCTGGGTAGGTGGGCGGCAGTGCGGCCATCTTGTGATGCTGGGTAGGTGGGCGGCAGTACGGTCATCTTGTGACGCTGGGTAGGTGGGCGGCAGTGCGGCCATCTTGTGACGCTGGGTAGGTGGGCGGCAGTGCGGCCATCTTGTGATGCTGGGTAGGTGGGCGGCGGTGTGGTCATCTTGTGATGCTGGGTAGATGGGCGGCAGTGTGGCCATCTTGTGACGCTGGGTAGGTGGGCGTAAGTGCGGCCATCTTGTGACGCTGGGTAGGTGGGCGGCAGGGCAGCCATCTTGTGACGCTGGGTAGGTGGGCGGCAGGGCAGCCATCTTGTGACGCTGGGTAGGTGGGCGGCAGGGCAGCCATCTTGTGTTGCTGGGTAAGTGGGCGGCAGTGTGGTCCTCTTGTGACGCTGGGTAAAAGCAGTTGGTGTTGGGCGGACGCGGCTGTTGGAGCTGGGACACTTTCTGGTAACAATGTGGGAGGGCGGCTGGTGGGAGGGGGTCCTCATCCACTTGTCACAATGATTATGTCTGGAGACAATAGCTGAAGCCAGGATACAAGGCTGAGGAATGAGCCAGGGACACAGGAGGTGTTCCCGGCCATCTTGCCTGACATGACCGGACATTGCTGACCTGACATCTCTGTTTGCCGGCCGTCACATGCAGATGGGGACATTGTGGTGGCTGCGACATTCCTCTGTGACAGTTCTCCACCTTGTGACCTCATGAAGTGATGTGCGGAGTTTGTGCTGTGAAGTTTCAGTGATTTGAGTCAAAATAAGGAGCGAGCGAAGCAAATGTTACAATCCGCTTCCCTGGCAGAGTTCTACCACCGCTTCCCCCACCTGCACCAAAGCCTTCACAAGAACACCTGTACAGGATGCCGGCTCAGGCCTCTTCTACATGGGCAGCTGACAGCAATGTGTCCACTACCTAGCAACTGCTCCTGTGGGTCTACCAAGCACTTGCAGGCTCAGCACTGACAGCGCGCTGGCATCCGTTGCGTGCAAAAAGACCACTGGGGGAAATGTGCAATCTGTCCATCTGTAAAATTACCAATATTCTACTACTGTACTGTGGTAATTCTGTAAAGTTTACAGCTATTCTACTACCGCTAAACCTGAGGCTATTCTCACATGAGACCTTCCTCTACCAATGCCTAACCCGCCCCTACCAATGCTCAACACTAACCACCTCCTCCCTGCCGATGTCTAACCCTAACCCACCCCCCCTCCCCCATTTGTGCCTAATCCTAACCACCCCCCCTGCTGATGCCCAATACTAACCACTGCCCCCGTTGGTGCCTTACTCTAATTGACCCCTCCAAACCTAACCTAGCCCCTCCCAGATGCCTAACCCTAAACGCCTCCCCCCCCTGCAGCAAACCAGGCGATTATTGTGCTCGTCGCTCCAAAACAAAAATATTGTGTGCTGCTAAGTTTGGGCGCCCCCTAGGCACCCATGTTAAAATTGGTGAATATTGAAATTTGGGTGCCCACGCTGCTGATAAAATATCGGGCGTTGGTTATTGGGCGCAACGGGGGCCCAAATTTCCATCATTTACTGATATTAATATGGGCGCCAAAACTTTTGCACATTAAGAAAAAAAATCCATCATTCACTTTTCAGTTCACTTTTACTTATTACACACCTTTGATAACTGACTGTCAGCATCCCTGACCACTAATTTGTTTGGGAAGGGATCGATTACAACTTTAAAGGGACAAAGTGAGAGGTATACGGAGGCTGTCATATTTATTTCCTTCTAAACAATACCGGTTGCCTGGCAGCACTGCTGATCTCTGGCTGCAGTAGTGTCTGAATCACACACCAGAAACAAGCATGCAGCTAATCCTGTCACTCTTCAGTCAGAAACACCTGATCTGCTGCATGCTTGTTCAGGGTCTATGGCTAATGTTATTAGAGGCAGAGGATCAGCAGGACAGCCAGGCAATGTGCATAGTATATAAGAAAATAAATATGGCAGCCTCTATATCCTTCTTAGTTAAGTTGTCTTTTAAAATAAACCCATGGTGAAACCTGCAAGAAAATAACAGATCCTTCAACTGAAGTGAGAGGGATACGGAGGATGACATATTTATTTCCTTTTAAATAATACCAGATACCTGGCTATCCTGCTGATCCTCTGCCTCTAATACTTTTAGCCACAGACCCTGAACAAGCATGCAGCAGATCAGGTGTTCTGACTGAAGTGTAAGATTAGCTGCATGCTTGTTTCAAGTGTGATTCCGACACTAAACAAATAGATCAGCAGGACAGCCAGGCAACTGGTATTGTTTAAAAGGAAATAAATATGGCAGCCTCCATATTCTTCTCACTTCAGGTGTCCTTTAAAGTAACACAGTCACGAGGCGGCTGGCACAGCAGAAGGTCGCCCAGATAAATACTTCTTCTCTGTCATCTGGATCCTGTGACTAAGTCCCTTCCCTGGAGCAGGTCAGCACATCAGGTGGTCACACTCTTTCCTGATGTCTGCATACTTGTTCCAGGTAAGTGAGACCAAATATGCTGCAGCCAGAGGATGAACACAGCAGCTCACACACACGTGCATTTTTAGTTGTGAGTAATGGCAGCGTTTGTGACGGGTTTCCATCCATAGGTGGGGCTCAGACCCAGCAGCTATGGTCAGGCTGTTAGTCCTGGATGATGGTCACAGCTCCGCCCTCCTGGCAGCAGATTGGATCCTCCTCCTTGGTGGGAGTGGTCTGGATTCAGGGAAGCGTGGCGTCCCCCAAGGACAGAGGCTCCATGATGTCCAGTTTGCGTGATTTGCGCCCCTGCTCGATGATCTCCAGGCGGAGGCGGGGCTGTTTCCTGTCCACGCCCTCCTCTTCCTGCTCTTGGGATTTGCCTTTCAGTAGGTGCTTGTCTGAGTCCTCCACGGCTATCCTCAGCGTGCAGCCTCGCGGGAGGAGGTCTTGCTCATACGCCGCCGCCAGCTGGTTCACCACCCGTCTCTCCACCTATCAGAACACAGCAAGGTTACTGAGGTCACTGCACAGGGACACACCTTCTCATTACAGATGCTAATTCCAGCCTGAATGCAAATTGTATGCAGCCTGGCACTGGGCCTATCACATGCACTTCCTCATAGTTCTGATTGGCCCAATGGCAATCTGGACATCATTTGCATTCAGACTGGAATTAGCATTGCTGACCATTTCTAGATATACTGTAAAGCATAGGGGGGCTTGGATTAATCAGCTTTTACCTTTCTATATAGTGTTACTGTTATTATTTTTTAAAGACACCTGAAGTGAGAGAGATATGGAGGCCAAGATATTTATTTCCTTTTAAACAATGCACATTGCTTGGCAGTCCTGTTGATCCTCTGCCTCTAATACTATTAGCCATAGACCCTGAACAAGCATGCAGCAGATCAGGTGTTTCTGACTGAAGTGTGACTGGTGTGATTCAGACACTACTGCAGGCAAAGAGATCAGCAGGGCTGCCAGGCAACTGGAATTGTTTAAAAAAAACAAATATGGCAGCCTCCATATCCCTCTCACTTCAAGGGTTCTGATGTGCAGTCAACAAGCTCGTCCTCAACTCAGCAGAAACTGTTGAACTGGCCATTGATCTCAGCAATTCCCTCCCCCCCCCTGAACTTCCTCTGGTTCTCACAGAGGGCTCCATAGGGCTTGCTTCCTGGGTAGCACCATCTCCAGAGACTTCAGGAGGGATGTGAAACGCCAAACTGCAGAAAAAGGCACATAACTGGCTGTTCTTCCTGCACCAACTGAAAGGGTTTGGAATGACTCGCACCCTTATGACCTGTCTCTGACTTATTCGGACAGGACAAGTCGGCCAGCGCTCTACAGATGGCGTTTAGCTGACCTCTAGTGAAGGAGGAACATTTTCAGGATGTAGAACATATTATGCCTGATCCAGTGACCCCTCCCGGGGTGGTGACCTCAGTGGGTGCCGCGTACCTCGTGTTTGATGGATCGCGCTCCGTAATGCACGTTGTACCCGTCCGCCAGCACGTCCATCACCTCGCGGTCCCACTGCAGCGTGATGTCATGGCGCTGCTTGGCCTGGAGAGAAGAAGAGAGAAAACATTCAAAATCACTAAAAAAACTTGAAACTGTGAAATGAGTGAAACACATTTTGGCAAAACGCTTGCGTTTACGCAAAGCTCAAGTGTGCGCCCAGCATCGGCGCATATACATTTAATCAATAAAAAAGATCAATGTAAACTTTGAGTTGGATTTTTAAATCAAACTGCCTGGGAACTAACTGTCTGAAAAGTGGTGTCTGGTGGGCAAAGGTTGGAGTCGGTGTGTAGTAGGCAAAGGTCAGAATTGATGTCTGGTGGGCAGAGGTTGGACTCTGTGTGTTGTAGTCAGAGGTCGGAGTCGGTGTCTAGTGGGCAGAGCTGGGAGTCATGTGTAGTAGGCAGAGGTCGGAGTCGATGTCTGTTGGGCAGAGGTCAGAGTCTGTGTCTGGTGGGCAGAGGTGGGAGTCGATGTCTGTTGGGCAGAGGTCAGAGTCGGTGTCTGGTGGGCAGAGGTGGGAGTCGGTGTGTAGTAGGCAGAGGTCGGAGTCTGTGTCTGGTGGGCAGAGGTAGGAGTCGTGCGTAGTAGGCAGAGGTCGGAGTCGATGCCGGTTGGGCAGAGGCCGGAGTCTGTGTTGGGTCAGGGCGGCAGCTGGAGCAGGGATACAATACACAATGACACCAGCCCTCTCCTATAATTACCTCTGCAGTCCGGGATGTAGCCGTGTGCATGTTCTGTGTCATGGGTGACTCAGGAATCAATGGCAGGCCTTGTCTGAGCACCCAACACAGCCCAGCTATTCTGTGATAATAAGCCGGTGACAGGAGACACGCTGGGTCACCGCCGGACCAGGGACCCCGCAGAGAAACTAGCAATTACCGGGGTCTGCGCTGTGCTAACCTCTCTGACACACAGGAATAAGGATGCTAAGAGGACCTGTCTCCACTGATAGTCTGCTACAAACAGCATTAGGGATGAGTGGTGGAATGCCAGCATTCGGGTCTGAAATTCACGATTCCGATCTGCAATGCCCCCCCAAAAATTCACTTAAAGGGAAGGTCCAAGCAAAAAAAAAAAATGAGTTTCACTTATCTGGGGCTTCTACCAGCCCCATGCAGCCATCCTGTGCCCTCGTAGTCACTCACTGCTGCTTCAGTCCCCCGCTGGCAGCTTTCTGACCTCGGAGGTCAGGGCCACATTGCATACATTTTTACGCATTCAAGCTAGTGCAGGAACAAAAATGTACGCTTTGCACCACTAACGCGTAAAAATGTATGTGTTAATGTTCCTGCACTCGCGGGAATGTGTAAAAATGTACGCAATTCGGCCCTGACCTCCGAGGTCAGAAAGCTGCCAGCGGGGGACTGGAGCAGCAGTGAGTGACTACGAGGGCACAGGATAGCTGCATGGGGCTGGTAGAAGCAGAACTAGCTGGTGGCGGGGGACTGGAGCAGCAGTGAGTGACTACGAGGGCACAGGATGGCTGCATGGGGCTGGTAGAAGCAGAACTAGCTGGTGGCGGGGGACCGGAGCAGCAGTGAGTGACTACGAGGGCACAGGACGGCTGCATGGGGCTGATAGAAGCAGAACTAGCTGCCGGCGGGGGACTGGAGCAGCAGTGAGTGACTACGAGGGCACAGGATAGCTGCATGGGGCTGGTAGAAGCCCCAGGTAAGTGAAACTCATTTTTTTTTTTTGCTTGGACCTTCCCTTTAAATGACAAGTGAAGTGAGAGATATATGAAGGCTTCCATAATCATTTACTTTTAAGAAATACCAGTTGCCTGGCTTTCCTCCTGATCCTCTGCCTCTAATACATTTAGCCATAGCCCCTGAACAAGCATGCAGCAGATCAAGTGTTTCTGACATTATTGTCAGATCTGACAGATTAGCTGCATGCTTGTTTCTGGTGTGATTCAGACACTACTGCCGCCAAAGAGATCAGCAGGGCTGCCAGGCAACTGGTATTGTTTAACAGGAAATAAATATGGTAGCCTTCATGTTCCTCCCACATCAGTTGTCCTTCAAAGTGATCCTGAGATGGGGACCCTTAAAAAATATATACATACCTGTGGCTTCCTCTGGCCTGATCGCTCCCTTGCCATACTCTATGGACTCCCTGTTCTTCTGCAGCTGGCCCCCAAAAATCCTCCAGTCGGGGCCAGTCAGCATATGCACAGTGTGGCCAGGCGTGCCCCGTTTCGCTCCCGTCGCAGTACTAATGCGCAGACGCAGAACGCTCCAGGCCGCGCATGCACAGTTGGCCCCGGACTGGGGGACTTTCCGGGGCCGACTGCGGAAGAGCGGGGAGTCAGAAGAGGACGGCGTGGGAGCTATCAGGCCGGAGGAAGCCCAAGGTATGTCTATTTTATAGATGTGGCCCAATATCTCAGGGTCACTTTAAGTTTGAGTTCCGGCTTGTATGTCAGATTGGTGCTTTTTGCACCATTTTCCATTAAAGAGAACCTAAACTTATGCACAGGAGAACAGGAAAAGACAGAAATGCTAACCCTGTTTGCAGGCCTGGATTTACATTAGCGGAGCCTATAGTCACAGCTGTCCTGGGAGCCGAGACTTCTCTCTGTGAACCTCCAAACCCCCTAACTGCACTGCTGGCCCGGCCATCACTTCTCCCTTACAGCCCTGAACCGTGATGGGTAGCTACAGGTGTCCCTTAGCATTAGGTAGCCAGAAGTAACCTCAGTATTAAGTAGCTAGAGGTGCTCCTGATTGAAGGGAGATGTTGTCAGTGGAATGCCAAGAGTTGGGTGAGTAACCTCTCAGTTACACCCTCATCAGGACTCTGTATAGGGAAAAAGGGAGGGAGGCACTCAGGGAGGGAAGTGAGCTGCCTCTCCATCATCAGGCGCTTGTAAGCACGTGCCTCCAGCACAGCGCATTATTGCAAATCCCGCCCTGCCTGTTTGTATTTAGAAATAACAGGCTGTCTAATGCTCCCTTATCTGAAAGTAATGCATCAGTGTAATTTGAGCTGACACTTCTGTCTGATCTGTGCTGAGATCAGAGGTATATGTAAACACAGGAGGTTAACCCTCTATGTGCTCCCAGCAAACCAGGAAGTAACAGTTCTGCCCCATCTCGGAGGAGTTCTGTAACAAGGAAAGGTTTTTTTTGTTTAAAGGTTATTATGCTGGTGTTTATCTTTTAGAGCAGAAAGGAAGTTCTGAATTCAGGACCGCTTGAATTTTTAAAAATAACCTTAATAAAATAATAAACAGAATACGGTAGACTTGGCATTGGGTTAGCAGCGGAGTCGCACTTTTACCAGCGCAGGGAAGCTGACAGCTCTGCTCCGCTCAGCCACAAATCCCTCACAAAGTCTCCTCTCTCTCTCTGTAATGAAGAGGCCACAGCGAGCGCCGGGAGCGCACTTTTGGCCACAGGGCTGTTGCTCCGAGCTCTCCTCTGACACTGAACGGCTATTGCTGGGCCTGAAGGGAGCGCTTTAGCTCTCTGGTTGTCATGGAAACCCAGCACGAGGGTCAGTTTGTCTGAACGTTCTCAGAGACCGCCGACGCTCCCTTTACAGCCATTCTGAGCGGCCTGAAAAACATGCAAATCGGTTTCCGTGCAGCCGCTGTCCTGGCGATGGTGCAGGTCTGGAGGCAGCCAACTTTATTCAGCCAAACAAGTCATGTTTTTTAAAGCGGGATTGTTACCATAAAAATCAGATTTCAACAGCAACTGGTCTGAGTGTATTAAGTGATAAAGATGCTAATCCTGCATTCAAAACTCTTGCTGCTGTTATGGTTTGGAGTTATTACATACTTTTGGTGCACTGGCCTTTTAGTAGTCAGTGCCATTCAGTTGCATGCTGGGGGTTCTTTTTATCTATAATATATTACTCCTGTTCCCTTTATTTCCCTGCCTAGCTGCCTATCTGAAACACGATCCCCTGCTCACTTGTGTTTACAAGCAAGGCTGAGGTGACTCAGCGATTATAGGAGAAAAGAAAAAGTAAAGGGCAGAAATTACATCAGCATAGTCCAGAGGCTTCCTGGACCCTGCAAACACTCAGTAGAAAGATATCCGCTGGTGTACAGCTCCTTCCCTAGCGCTTCATTTTACTGGGCATGCGCGGACCTTACTCTCGCACGTCTAGTCCATGGGTGCTCGTCCACAGCCAGGAGAAACTTAATCGATTAGCATGAGTGGAAGAGGTGTAGAGACCTAGTGGTGGACTGGTGGAAGACTTGGACCATCCAGAAGGCTACTGAGCTACTGAGATTTCCTTTAATCCATTAGCAGCTTCATCTCATTTAAGATAAGTGCAGTGCTTTTGACCTCAGTCGGCAGAACTCCTTGTGCTGTAAATTCTTGAAATGCTTTGATGTCTCTACTAGCAGAAAATATAGAAACAAAGCAGAAGTCCTGTGTTATTGCCCCACACTGCCCCCTAGTGACACGTGGCCATAATTACACATTACAGCAGTATTAATTTGAAGTAACAAATAAAGAAAAATGTGCTATAATAAATTGTCCTGGAGCACTTGCAAGCATCTAAACAAATTGATTGAAGATCTCATTTAACCCTTTAGCAGCCAAACACTTCCTTTTTTAGATTGGATTGGGAAGTAATATACCTTCTGCTGGGTTGTTACCGAGGTCTCTGCTGGACGCCCCCCCCCCACCCCACAACTGCATAGGGACCCCTCAGCTGTATTCAAATGCAGTCCTCATCCATTAATCAGGGGTCTCAAACTCAATTTACCTGGGGGGGCCGCAGGAGGCAAAGTCAGGATGAGGCTGAGCCACATAAGGAATTTCACAATCACGGCGCATCACCGCCTCTGCCCACCCCTCTCACTCTTCCTTCACAGAGAGGGGCGGGGAGAGGCGGCGATCCGTGCGGCGATTGACGTCAGGAGGGGCAGAGCTGAAGCTGAAAGCTCTGCTCCTTCCAGGAAATGCCGGCGGATTGCCCCCGGGCGATTTGGGGGCTCTGCAGCCCTCGTTTAGCGGTGGGGATGCGGCGGATTACTTGGGAGCACTGAAGCGAACTATAAGGAAGATTTTGCCGGCGAGGGCCACAAAATATTGTATCGAGGGCCGCAAATGGCCCGTGGGCCGTGAGTTTGAGACCCCTGCATTAGATACTAATTTAACAAATTTGTTGCATATAGCACGCAACTTGAAGAACTGTTTCCACTAGCCGCCGTGCGTCCTGCGAGATGCGCAGCGGCACTTCCTCGTTGTACGAGGACGCAGTCAAATCTCGGAAGCGCTGCCATGCATGGCTATGGGATTCGCTGCCCCCTGCATGGAAAAATGCAAGCGGCAAGCGATTCAGCAGGCAGCACCATTATTCCCTATGGCTGAATTTCCCCCGCGCGATCTGCCTTTGGGGAGACTGCGAAATTGGCCCGGTTTCCACGCTAGTGGAAACAGGCCCTATAACTGAACCAATCAAGCTCGCTGGCTGCTGACCAGGATTGGCTCAGTTTCGCACTTAACTTGGTTTGCTGCAAAGCTCAGAAAATTAACATCTCACAGATCATCTCTATTCAAATCTACAGCCAGTGGCGGACATACGGCTGTGCCGCCGCACGAGGGCCCTCCGCTAGAGGGCTCAGCCGCTTGGTCTCCGATATGTCTCCAAGTTGGAGACATATTGGAGACCAAGCGGCTGGGCCTCTAGCGTCTGCCTGGAGAGCCCTGAAGACTTCCTGTATTCGCCGCTCGCTCTCTCGCCGCGCATATCGGGAGGGGAGCCCCCGAGGTGAGGAAGGGAGGGAGGGAGGATAGGAGTCGGCCCCCCCACCCGGATAGCTAAGGGCTACCTGCCTACCCACCCGGCTACCTAACCACCTACCCACCCGGCTACCTACCTACCTACCCACTCGACTACCTAACCACCCACCAGGCTTCCTACCTACCTACCCACCCGGCTGCCTACCCACCCACCAGGCTTCCTACCTACCTACCCACTCGACTACCTAACCACCCACCAGGCTTCCTACCTACCTACCCACCCGGCTGCCTACCCACCCACCAGGCTTCCTACCTACCTACCCACCCGGCTGCCTACCCACCCACCAGGCTTCCTACCTAACCACCCACCCGGCTACCTACCCACCCACCAGGCTACCTACCCACCCGGCTACCTACCCACCCACCAAGCTACCTACCCACCCGGCTACCTACCTACCTACCCACCCGGCTACCTAACCACCTACCCACCCGGCTACCTAACCACCTACCCACCTGGCTACCTACCCACTGACCAGGCGTCCTACCTACCTACCCGGCTACCTACCTAACCACCCACCCGGCTACCTACCGGGCTAGTTACCAACCCACCCACCAGGCTACCTACCCACCCACCCGGCTACCCACCCACCAGGCTACCTACCTACCCACCCACCCGCCAGGCTACCTACCCACCCACCCGGCTACCCACCCACCCACCAGGCTACCTACCTACCTACCCACCCGGCTACCTACCTAACCAACCACCCGGCTACCTACCGGGCTAGTTACCAACCCACCCACCAGGCTACCTACCCACCCACCCGGCTACCCACCCACCCACCAGGCTACCTACCTACCTACCCACCCACCAGGCTACCTGCCTAACCACCCACCCGGCTACCTACCGTGTTAGTTACCAACCCACCCACCAGGCTACCTACCTACCCACCCACCAGGCTACGTACCTACCTACCGGGCTAGTTACCAACCCACCCACCAGGCTACCTACCCACCAGGCTACCTACCCACCCACCAGACTACCAACCCACCCACCCACTCACCCACCCACCAGGCTACCTATCCACCCAACCACCCATGGGAGCTGCGCGCCGGATGGAGGCTGGGACAGGAGGTCTGCTGCTGCAGGTGAGTAAATGTTTTTGTTTTTTTATTTATATTAGCAGGTGTATGTTCTGGGCAGGTCTGCCACATGATTGCATGTATTTTCTGCGCAAATCTGCCGACATGATTGCACGTATTTTCTGGGCATATCTGCCGACTTGATTGCACGTATTTTCTGGGCATATCTGCCGACATGATTGCACGTATTTTCTGGGCATATCTGCCGACTTGATTGTACGTATTTTCTGGGCATATCTGCCGACTTGATTATACGTATTTTCTGGGCATATCTGCCGACTTGATTGCACGTATTTTCTGGGCATATCTGCCGACATGATTGCACGTATTTTCTGGGCATATCTGCTGACTTGATTGCACGTATTTTCTGGGCATATCTGCCGAAATGATTGCACGGATTTTCTGGGCATATCTGCCGACATGATGTGTATTTTCTTGAGAAAACCTGCACAATTATGTGAATTTTCTGGGGAAAGGGTCACCAAAACTTGGACCCACTGTCTTTGCGTTGCACTTTTCAAGGGAACCTGAGGTGAGAATAATATTGAGGCAGCCATATTTCTCTCCTTTTAAGCAATACCAGTTGCCTGGCTGCCGTGCTGGTCCTCTGCCTCTTATTCTTTCAACCATAGACCCTGAACAAGCATGCAGCAGGTCAGGGGGTTCTGACAATATTGTCAGAACTGAGAAGATTAGCTGCATGCTTGTTGCTGGTGTAATTCAGTTTATTACTGCAGCCAAATAGATCAGCAGGGCCGCCAGGCAACTAGTATTGTTTAAAAGGAAATAAACCCTCACCCCGGGTTCGCTTTAAGTTACAGTTAGCTCCGCCCTCATCCGGTCATTGCCACGCCCATTTTTTGCCGCGGTTCTATCCACTATTTTTTGCCGCAGGTTGTATCCACGCCCATATTTTGCCGCGGCGCACTACGCGCGCCGCAGGTCGTAGGGGGCCCGCAATTACAATTTTGCACAGGGGCCCACTGCTGGCTGTGTCTGCCACTGTCTACAGCTGCCCCTAAATGCAGTGAAGAGGGGCCTATGCAGGTAGAGGTGCGGCTGTCAGCATTCTTGGTTAATAATGGGGGAGTGGCTAAATCAAACAAATGTCAGTATTAACTCCTTCCACTCACAAAATGCATGCAATCAGGCAGTCAAGTGAAACAGACAGATGTAAAAAGCTCTAAAAGGTGCTGGGAAAGGAGGAAATTAGTTAGAGCGGACCTAAATTTAGAACTTCCTCTCTGCTGTAAAAGATAAGCAACAGCATAATCACCTTAAAAGAAAAAACTTTATTGTAGTGGATAGAAATCCTGCAATAAATCTGCAGTGTGCTTACTTCCTTCTTTCATGGAAGAAGACATAGAGTTAACATCCTGTGTTTACAAATTAGCTGACACAGCTGAAGACATCAAATTACAGTGGTAATTTAAGTTGAGGGGGAATTAGACAGGGTAAACGCTATAAATACATAAAGGGTGCATTTCTCTGTTTTCCTTCTGCCCTGTGCAAGAGTTTAGGTCCACTTTAACAAACAGCTTCCTCGCCTGAGTTCCGTCCAGCTTGCACACGCACCCTTAGTCAGGCTCCTGCTATGTATGGCCAGCATCAGGCCGTGTCTCTACTGAGCAGAACCAGCGAGTTTTACTAAATATTTTATACACAGAATGATGACATTTTGGAGATACGCAAGGTCTGACCGTCTTACCTTCTTGGCCCACATGTTCAGCTCTTTGGAGACCAGCTGGGACAGCTCAGAGCGGCAGAAGGGGAGAAAGTAGACAATTTCATTGATTCTGCCCAGGAACTCGTCTCTGCGGAAGTGGGCCTGCAAGACAAAATCATTTATAATATTAAAATTTATAAAAACATTTCTCTAGTTGGCCTCGAAGCGCTTCAGAGCTGCAGCCACTAGGGGTGCGCTCAGCAGGTCACCCTGTAATGTTTGGAAGACTTGCCCAAGGACCCCTTACTAAATCTGGTCTCCAGTGTGAAAGGTGGTGTCTTTAAAGTGGATCAGAGATAAACTTTACTCATTGCATAATTGTGTTCCTTTCCTATTGTTTATAGGGCATTCCTCAAGCCAAATACTTTTTTATTTTTGTTTTAATACTCAAATTCCCTATAAACTAAACAAGCCTCGCCCACAACTTTATCAGAGAGCCTTGGCATTCTCAGACAGTAGCAAAGGCTTATGGGAGCAAAGTCTGGGCAGGAGGAGGGGGAGGTGTTACTAGCCAGAGATTTCAGAGGCATTAGGTTTCAGAGGCATTAGGTTTTCACAGGCTGAGTGCCGAAGATGCAGATAAGCCTGCCTCTGTGTAATGTTTACAAACAACATGGCTGCTGTCATTGTATCACAGGAAGAAATAATCATGTTCTATTGAAGCTGTTTGCAGCTAGATTTGCTGTGTAAACTATCTAAACTTCAGATAAGATATATAGACAAGTTACTTGTTATTATTAGCTTTTCATCTTGGATCTGCTTTAACCAGTACAAAGCTGAGGCCCCTCCCCCACATTCGCGCAGCAGGCAACGTAAGTGGCCATGGCAACGCGCAGCACTTGTAATGGTACGCGATTCTCCCTGATGCGGTCGCGATTATCATCCATGGCAATCAATGGAAATCATGTGAGTGTGTGTATTTTTGTAGACACCCATGCATTGCGATTCTGCAGTAAATTGCACCACATGAATGGAAACATCAGGGAGGTCTCTGAGGATGGCATCACTGTGCGTTGCTGAGTTTGTGAGTGTGAGTGAGTGGGGGGGGGGGGGGGATGTTTGACATTACAGAGAGGTGGTGTGCTGGGGGAGCGCAGTGTGGGCAGCAGGGAAAGGTCATGGAGGGGGGAGTAGTCCACCTGTAGAATGGGAAAAGCACAAAGTCAGGGGTGCTTTGGAAGGACACCCGAAGTGACATTTGACATGATGAGATAGACATGGGTATGAACAGTACCTAGCACACAAATAACTATGTTGTGTTTTTTTTCTTTTTTCTGCCTGAAAGAGTTAAATATCATGTATGTAAGTGGCTGACTCGGTCCTGACTCAGACAGGAAGTGACTACAGTGTGACCCTCACTGATAAGAAATTCCAACTGTAAAACACTTTCCTAGCAGAAAATGGCTTCTGAGTGCAGGAAAGAGATAAACGGCCAATAGTTCAGAGATTTTAGCTCTGGCATCCTTTAATGAATGTGTCATTGAGCAAAAATAATAAAGTTAAAACTTAAAAAGTAGATTTAAACAAAATAAAACCGTGGAATATCTTAAAAAGTAATTTTTAAGGAGAAGGAAGATAGATACAATCATTTATTTCATTTATTTTCGCCTCAGGTGCCCTTTACGTTTTTTTTTCCTGAAAGACCTGGGATACAAAGGTTAAAGTACTTTTGGACATCTGTGCCTATAAGCTCCTGTGATGTAAATCCAGGCCTACACAGTTACCATGCAGATCGCACACAGACTGCAGTACATCAGAACTGACAGCACCACACCTGGGGAGACACGCAGGGAATAGCAAGATCAGGGCACTTCTGTAGTAATAACTGAGTTGCTCTCCATGAACTCACAGCCACCATGCATGCCGAGGAGGGCGGTGCTGTAGGTCCAGAGCCCCCCTGTAGGTCCGGCACTCGGAAGATACAGGGTGGTGGAGGGTGGTGCTGTAGGTCCGGAGCCCCCCTGTAAGCCCGGCACTCAGAAGATGCAGGGTGGTGGAGGGCAGAGCTGTAGGTCTGGAGCCCCTCTGTAGGTCCAGCACTCAGAAGATGCAGGGTGGTGGAGGGCAGAGCTGTAAGTCCGGAGCCCCCCTGTAGGTCCGGCACTCGGAAGATACAGGGTGGTGGAGGGCGGTGCTGTAGGTCCGGAGCCCCCCTGTAAGCCCGGCACTCAGAAGATGCAGGGTGGTGGAGGGCAGAGCTGTAGGTCTGGAGCCCCTCTGTAGGTCCAGCACTCAGAAGATGCAGGGTGGTGGAGGGCAGAGCTGTAAGTCCGGAGCCCCCCTGTAGGTCCGGCACTCGGAAGATACAGGGTGGTGGAGGGCGGAGCTGTAGGCCCGGAGCCCCCCTGTAAGTCCGGCACTCAGAAGATGCAGGTGGTGGAGGGCGGTGCTGTAGGTCCGGAGCCCCCCTGTAAGTCCGGCACTCAGAAGATGCAGGTGGTGGAGGGCGGAGCTGTAGGCCCGGAGCCCCCCTGTAAGCTCGGCACTCAGAAGATGCAGGTGGTGGAGGGCGGAGCTGTAGGTCCGGAGCCCCCCTGTAAGTCTGGCACTCAGATGCAGGTGGTGGAGGGCGGAGCTGTAAGTCCCGAGCCCCCCTGTAGGTCTGGCACTCAGAAGATGCAGGGTAGCGGAGGGCGGAGCTGTAGGTCTGGAGCCCCTCTGTAGGTTCGGCACTCAGAAGATGCAGGGTGGTGGAGGGCGGAGTTGTAGGTCCAGAGCCCTCCTGAAGGTTCGGCACTCAGAAGATGCAGGGTGGTGGAGGGGGGAGCTGTAAGTCCGGAGCCCCCCTGTAGGTCCGGCACTCGGAAGATACAGGGTGGTGGAGGGCAGAGCTGTAAGCCCGGAGCCCCCCTGTAAGCTCGGCACTCAGAAGATGCAGGGTGGTGGAGGGCAGAGCTGTAGGCCCGGAGCCCCCCTGTAAGTCCGGCACTCAGAAGATGCAGATGGTGGAGGGCGGAGCTGTAGGTCTGGAGCCCCCCTGTAAATCTGGCACTCAGATGCAGGTGGTGGAGGGCGGAGCTGTAAGTCCGGAGCCCCCCTGTAAGTCCGGCACTCAGAAGTTGCAGGGTGGCGGAGAGTGGAGCTGTAGGTCTGGAGCCCCTCTGTAGGTCCAGCACTCAGAAGATGCAGGGTGGTGGAGGGCGGTGCTGTAGGTCTGGAGCCCCCCTGTAGGTCCGGCACTCGGAAGATACAGGGTGGTGGAGGGCGGAGCTGTAAGCCCGGAGCCCCCCTGTAAGCTCGGCACTCAGAAGATGCAGGGTGGTGGAGGGCAGAGCTGTAGGCCCGGAGCCCCCCTGTAAGTCCGGCATTCAGAAGATGCAGGTGGTGGAGGGCGGAGTTGTAGGTCCGGAGCCCCCCTGTAAATCTGGCACTCAGATGCAGGTGGTGGAGGGCGGAGCTGTAAGTCCGGAGCCCCCCTGTAAGTCCGGCACTCAGAAGTTGCAGGGTGGCGGAGAGTGGAGCTGTAGGTCTGGAGCCCCTCTGTAGGTCCAGCACTCAGAAGATGCAGGGTGGTGGAGGGCAGAGCTGTAGGTATGGAGCCCCTCTGTAGGTTCGGCACTCAGAAGATGCAGGGTGGTGGAGGGCGGAGCTGTAGGTCCGGAGCCCTCCTGTAGGTTCGGCACTCAGTAGATGCAGGGTGGTGGAGGGCAGAGCTGTAGGCCCTGAGCCCCCCTGTAAGTCCGGCACTCAGAAGATGCAGGTGGTGGAGGGCGGAGCTGTAGGTCCGGAGCCCCTCTGTAAGTCTGGCACTCAGATGCAGGTGGTGGAGGGCGGAGCTGTAAGTCGGGAGCCCCCCTGTAAGTTCAGCACTCAGAAGATCCAGGAAGGTGGAGGGCGGTGCTGTAGGTCCGGAGCCCCCCTGTAATTCCGGCACTCAGAAGATGCAGGTGGTGGAGGGCGGAGCTGTAGGTCCGGAGCCCCCCTGTAAGTTCAGCACTCAGAAGATGGAGGGTGGAGCTGTAGGTCCGGAGCCCCCCTGTAAGTTCAGCACTCAGAAGAAGCAGGGTGGTGGAGGGCGGAGCTGTAGGTCCTGAGCCCTCCTGTAGGTTCGGCACTCAGAAGATACAGGGTGGTGGAGGGCGGAGCTGTAAGTCCGGAGCCCCCCTGTAGGTCCGGCACTCATTAGATGCAGGGTGGTAGAGGGCAGAGCTGTAGGCCTGGAGCCCCCCTGTAAGTTCAGCATTCAGAAGATGCAGGTGGTGGAGGGCGGAGCTGTAGGTCTGGAGCCCCCCTGTAAGCTCGGCACTCAGAAGATCCAGGAAGGTGGAGGGCGGTGCTGTAGGTCCGGAGCCCCCCTGTAATTCCGGCACTCAGAAGATGCAGGTGGTGGAGGGCGGAGCTGTAGGTCCGGAGCCCCCCTGTAAGTTCAGCACTCAGAAGATGCAGGTGGTGGAGGGCGGAGCTGTAGGTCTGGAGCCCCCATGTAAGTTTGGGACTCAGAAGATGCAGGTGGTGGAGGGTGGTGCTGTAGGTCCGGAGCCCCCCTGTAAGCTCGGCACTCAGAAGATGCAGGGTGGTGGAAGGCGGTGCTGTAGGTCTGGAGCCCCCCTGTAAGTCCGGCACTCAGAAGATGCAGGGTGGTGGAGGGTGGTGCTGTAGGTCCGGAAGCCCCCCTGTAAGTCTGGCACTCTGAAGATGCAGGGTGGTGGAGGGCGGTGCTGTAGGTCCGGAAGCCCCCCTATAAGTCTGGCACTCAGAAGATGCACAGTGGTGGAGGGCGGAGCTGTAGGTCCGGAGCCCTCCTGTAAGCTCGGGACTCAGAAGATGCAGGTGGTGGAGGGCGGTGCTGTAGGTCCGGAAGCCCCCCTGTAAGTCTGGCACTCTGAAGATGCAGGGTGGTGGAGGGCGGTGCTGTAGGTCCGGAGCACCCCTGTAAGTCTGGCACTCAGAAGATGCAGGTGGTAGAGGGCGGAGCTGTAGGTCCGGAGCCCCCCTGTAAGCTCGGTACTCAGAAGATGCAGCGATATCACAGCCACTTTCCTGTATGACACTGTCCAGAGCAGTCCTGCCAGCAGCTAGATAATTCAGTTTTCTGGTATCTGCTGCTGATGTCATGTCCCCGGGGGAGAGGAATCCTGGATGCGCGGTCAGGGCAGGCTGTTCCTGATGGAATTACCGGATCTGTATGAAGCCAGGCCCACGTCGGGAACTGTGTACCTGCACTGCCATTACCAGCCCCCTCCCGGCCCTTATCACTGTGACTTTATGCTGAACTCTGTGACAAACTGTCCAGTGTCACCGCTTGCCCATGGTCGCAATCCTATCAAATCCATATAGAGGGAGGGTAAACTGAGTGACTTTACTTTGAATGGTTGCTGCAGACCTGAACTCAGAACTTATTCTCCGTTTTAAAAGACAAGCAACAGCATAATAACCTTTAAAGTGTAACTGTCGGGCATAAAATTAAAAATCAATTCTTTATTTTTATCTGGTAAACAAGTAATAAGGATGCTAACCAGGCAATCCAAAAGTTAAACTCACTATTACTTTTCTTGTTTATAAATGATCATTCCCCAGTTTACCTGACCACACAAAGGAAGTTGCAGGGCATGCTGGGTTATCCTTCTTTGGTTCTGTACATTAGTTAAGTCTAAAGGCTCATACACATGTCAGATTTTTTTTTAAACGACCCATCGTTTGGACGTCCGGTCGTCTAGCGGATTTTTCAAGTCCAGTCTTATCAGTTCAACTGAACGACAGATCAGTTCAACTGAACGACGGATCAGTTCAACTGAACGACGGACTGTGCACACGCCCGATCTGATGTCCGGACGACTGAATGACCGGACGTCCAAACGATGGGTCGATTAAAAAAATCCGACGTGTGTACGAGCCTTAAGGTGAAATAATTAAACAAACAAACAAAAAAACAACCCAGCATGCCCTGCAACTTCCTTTGTGTGGTAAGGTACCAAATAAGAGTCAGGTACACTGGGGAATGATCATTTATAAACAAAAAAAGTAATAGAGATTTTAACTTTTGGATTGCCCGGTTAGCATAGTTTACTAGATAAAAATAAAGAATTGATTTTTTATTTTATGCCCGACAGTTACTCTTTAAAGAAAAAAACATTTATTTGTTACAGCTGATACAAATCCTGCAATAAATCTGCAGTGTATCTACTTCCTGCTTTCATGGCTGCAGACATATTGTTAACATCTTGTGTTTACAAATTAGCCACTCTGCGGTGGCAGTCAGGTGACACGGGATAAATCAAATTACAACTTGTGATTAGTCACAGATGAGGGGGGATTAGACAGGCTAAACTCTCTCAATACATACAGGGTGCATTTCTTTATGTCTTGCTTCTGTCCTGTGCAGGAGTTCAGGTCCACTTACCTCCAGTGTAATCCCTCAAATTACATAGAAGATTGTATCATGAATGGGGACCCTAAAGGTATCCATATATCAGGCGATGATGGGCAGATTCCACCAAGAGAAACATTTCTCTCTAATCGAATCTGATAAGAACGAGATCTGCCGTTGTACCACAGGCTGATTCCTAATCAATTTAGGCCTCTTGCACGATTTTGACACTATTTTGCATGCAATTCCGATTTTCAATTGGTAGTGCATGCTGTGTTTTTTTCTATGTTTTTCTTTTGTTTTGATAGCAGCCAGGGAAAAATCGGAATCAGAATTCGTTTTTTCAGTGTTCTGGGCGCCTCATGTGGAAAACGATCCGGAATCAACCTTGTGTGCTGCACCCACCGCCTCAACGCTGTCCCCTAATGATACATGTCCCCAGTGCAAGGTATACATTACCTGTGCGCGGCCTCCGCTTCGCCCTCCGCTGCTTCCAGGATTCCTCTGTTCTGCATACACACACACCCCACATGGTTTCCTAGTGAGAGAGCACATGTATGATGTCACAACCACGTGGGGGGGGGGGGGGGGCACGTGTAGGATGTCACACGCACGTCCTTACTAAGAAACCACATGGGGGCGCGTGTATGGACAGCAAATAGTGCCCAGAGCAGTGGAGGGACAAACGTGGACAGGTAATGTATACTTTACACTGGGCACCGGGGAAACCGCGCCAGGGGTTTTGTCGCAAAATTGCATGGCGTTACCGCCAAGCACCCGATCAAGCAAATCGGCCCTACATCCTGCAGCATGCGCGATTGACAATGCGACCAATTTTCATCCCGAAATTGGTTGCACTGTTAGTCGGGCATGCACTTGGCGGCACCGATTTTCATCCAATTCGATTATAATAATCGAATCGGAGGGTGGATCGGCCGCCAAGTCGCCTGATGTATGGCCATCTTAAAGGAACCCATTAATGGTACAATATCTTCCTCAGATGCAAGCATTCAACCAGATTTGTAAAATTAAAGCGTATAGAAAATGATGCAGTATGTGGAAAAAAATCATTACGAAACGATTCCACAGTCGATTGGAATAGAGTTTTGTCAATCTAAATGTTTGAGAGATAATGATTTGTTTTTGGGAACCATCAATAATTCACTTTTGCTAACTCAGCTGTGGACAATACATGGGGGGGGGGGGGGGGGGGGGGATACAGGAACTGGAACTAACTCCAGGAGTCAGGTGGGTAGGCAATAGGGACCACATTCGATCAGAGAGGGGTCTGATGGTCGATCTGGTGGCAGACAAATATGTATTTGAGCCAGAGAGACACAGAGATGGGATTTGACCTCCATTTGCCAGGCCACATCCCACTTCCTCCTCACAGCATGATCCTTCTCAGGTCAGCTGACACCTGGGGACAATGACACGCCCAATAGTTATTACCCGTAGGTACCGTCTTTCCCCGAAAATAAGACAATGTCTTATATTATATTTTTGCTCTAAATGATGTGCTAGGGCTTATTTTCAGGGGATGTCATATTTCTATTAGGAAGTGTCTCTCAGCAGAACATTTCCTGTTCCTTTATACTGTAATGTTGATGGATTTGAAAGTATGCTTCAGGCACCTGTCCTGTCTTCCCTGCACACAGCTGATAACCTTGCTGTGTGCTGGGATGACAGGATCAGTGCCCGATTGGCACTGCACCACTGTGTCCCCACTTACTGGCTGCCTCTTCCTCCTCTTTACCTTCTGCTAGGGCTTATTTTCGGGGTAGGGCTTATATTTCAAGCATGCTCAAAATTCCAACTAGGGCTTATATTCAGGGTAGGTCTTATTTTCAGGGAAAGAGGGTATAGGGGTTGGATCTATAAGATGACAGTTACCGGCACAAGCTCCTACAGATGCGCCCCTCAGCTACAGCTGGACTAAACATACTGTTACCATGGTGGTGAGGAGGGGCCACAATGCCACGCCTAATGGGAGTGAGTTCTAACAGGCATTGCTTACTGACCGGACACCTGTACACACACTAGACTTTTAGGCAAGACATCACCAATCAGCTGCTTTGGCTGAGCTCCATCTTGCGTGTGTGTGAGGCCTAGCTGTTCAGCGATATGATAACAGCAGCACATGTAAACTCTGCTTTTAATATACACAGATTCTACACCAGGAATCTAATTTTCCACTAATTCCACTCCATCTAATTCACCACTCCAGTGAAAAAATAAGCAGTTAAAATCTGTCAGAACCGACAGGTTTTGGGCTAGTCCATCTCCTCATGGGGGATTCTCAGGTTTTTTTTGTTTGTTTTGTTTCCAAAGCATTTCCTGAATGGCAGTTAACCTGCCAAAATAGTAAGAAAACCCCCGAGAATCCCCTATGAGGAGATGGACCAGTCCAAAACCTGTCAGTTCTGTCAGATTTTAACTGTTTACTTTTTTCCCTGTAGTGGTCCTTTAATAGCAGGGTGTTCTCCTCCATGCCACACAGCCCTGGCACAGCGAGCCGAGGATATGCCTGTAACAGGATCCTCCAATCAGATTAATCAGTCTGCCGTCCATGAATTGCCCACTAATAGGGCAGTCTGTCCATTACACCCGGCTCTCTCCAGCCTCAACCAGGAATTCATTCCACAGACATCTATTGCCTGCAGAAATCAGATTTGGGTTACAAGTGGTGGTTGTGCTGGGCGGCGCCCAAACCCGCTACACGGTTACCAGGCGGCGAGGAGGGCGCACCACGGACCAAGCAGCCAGAGGAGACGTGTGCCTTATGAAGGCAGTGAGGTACTTAGTGGCAGAGGCTGTGTAGTTAGGGAGAAAACATAAGTGTGTGTGTGTGTGTGTGTGTGTGTATGGTGTGTGTGTGTGTATGGGGTGTGTGTATGTGTAT